>NW_014569127.1:0-13040 GCF_000743755.1 Blastocystis sp. subtype 4
ACAATTCATTCATTCAATTGATTCATATCAAATGACAAATTCACTTACGATTTGAATGTCTATTTAGTAAGAACAATGAAATGCGAGAGACAAATGGATTATCCTACCCTCTGATGAGTTCTTCCTACTCTCCTTCTGATTACTCTATCCTCATCTGATTGCTGCTGTAGTTGTATCTTTCTTTTCTCATTATGTATCAATTATTTCGGAGTATAGTGAATATGCTCTTGTTGATCCACTCTGTTCCTATTCTATACCCTAAACAAAATCCTGATTCTTCTTTCATACATGTCTCTCGTATACTATAATACCATACAACAGATACAATTCTCCAACAAACAGCTTCCCAACAGCATTCAACAACACCGTTTAGTTCTTGACAGTTCCAAAGAACTTGGCCTTCTCGGAGGAGGTCTGGAATCTTCCGTGACCGAACTTGGAGGAGGTATCGATGAAAGCCAGAGTGATTTCCTCAATAGCGGATCTCTTGGTGTGGACCAAGAGAGACTTACGGAGAGTGATCACTCTCTTCTTGGTTCCAGCGACACATCCCTTCAGCATGATCCAATCATTGTTCACCTCTCCATAGTGAGGGAATCCTCCCATAGGAGTGATGCTCTTCTCAGTCAGATCGAACTCAGTGGAAGCAGAGTTCTTGTCACCAGCAGCACCAATACGATAGATCTTCTTGTTGATCTCTGTACGATGATGGTATCCATTCTGACCAGCACGAGCCACAGTGAAGTGGACACGACTAGGATGCCAAGCACCAATACAAGCCACCTTACGAAGACCACGATGAGTCTTACGAGGCAGACGAGTGGTACCCCAACGAGTGGTCACTCCCTCGAATCCCTTACCCTTCGTCACAGCAATCGTATCGATCATCTCATTAGCAGAGAACACATCGCTCACCTTCACCTCCTTCTCCAACAGACTCACAGCAAATGCCACCTTAGCCTTCATATCACCTCCGTTCACCTGAATCTCCATCAGATGAGCCTTCTTCTGACCAATCTTCACCTTCTGCATCTGGGTGTGAGCAATCACACGCACCACTGTGCAGTACTCCTCGATTCTCTTCAGCTTGTTCTCCATAGCCTCCTTACCCTCCTGAGTAGCCATGTGAGCAGCATAGTTCGTGAACGCCTTGCGCTTGCTGTTGTACCAGTTCTTGTAGAAGCGACGCTTGCAAGACTCGTCCATATGCTCAGCAAACACAGTGGTCAGAGTACGAAGACCCTGAGGAGTCTCGATGTAGCCAACAATACCCACCACAACCATAGGAGGACAATCCAGAATAGTCACAGCTTCCACAATCTCCTGCTTGTGAGCCTTGCTTCCAGGACGATCCAGAGTACGCACAATATGGGTCATACCAGCCTTGTAACCCATGAAGGCAGTCAGATGAGGAGCCACGCTCACATCATCCTTAGGGAACTTGCGGACATGTCCACGATGATGAGTGCATCTCTTACGAGGGAGGAAACCGAGATTTCCGTGACGAGGACCTACACCACAATTACTCCCGCTCTCATCACTCTCAAACACTCCACTTACATTCGAATTTACGATGAGCCATTTGAACTGTTTAGGAAAAGAATACTTGAGGAATGAATGGATAGTTTGATTGAGATTCTACCGAGTATTATACAGGTTCCAAATAGAGAATGAACCCGGTGGAACGCACATTCACAACAATTCTGTATATTTGATGTACCCTCTTCCTGCTACAACGTCAACTATCACAGTAACCAACTTCCTTTGAGGGAACAAACATCAAACAAATACTTAGACCTTTATAGACTTAGTAGACTTCTTATCTGTCGACTTCTTAGGTACCGTCTTTATATTCTTCTTGCCTTTCACACCACCAACGGCCTTCGTCTTTCGAGATCGTACTAGCACGATAACAACAACAACAATGATGACAATAACAACAACAATTACAATAACAATGACAAAAACTGATATACAGGAACCAGTTGCTTTCTGCCATTCACCATCAACGGCTCCCAATACACACTTACGTCTCTGCGTACCAACATAGTTTCCTTGAGAAGAACACTCGTACACAACTTCCTCACCAACATTGGCAGCATGGAACACTCCCTCTGAAGGACAAGAACCAACACGAACTACAATAGTAACGATTACTGAAACAGCTCCAGTAGGATTCTCAGCATATATAGTGTATCTGGTAGGCTCACTTATTGCTGTAGGAATACCCGAGATTTCTCCAGTGTTCTCATTCAGACTCAATCCAGAAGGAAGGACAACACCAGTATCAACATACCATCGAGTGACAATATTTTGATAGAGAGGTACATTGGTGGTAGACTGAGTTCCCATCACCATCGTATAAGAGCTACTCTGATAGTGAACCATTGTAGGCAGTTTATGAGTACACATATCGGTCTGAACTTCACCCAGAACACCATTCGAACACTCACGATATGCGTAACCATTATAACCCTCAGGACAAGTAGAAGGTGAGATCTGACCCTCACTTACAGACGGATAGTTGTCTATTCCAGGACACACCTCACCTGAAGCCTTGCAATATGCCATATGAAGCGAACCAATGGCTGTCACCGAAGCAGGAGAAACAATAGTCTCCCAACGATACTTCATGAAAGAAGCCAGAGCCACAGGTACAGAAATTTGAGGCTTAATGCGATCTCCAATACTAACAGTGTTCGAATAGATGGTGATTCTCTCAGAAACAGGGGTATCGGAAGCGAAATAACCATAGATATCAAAACCCCAGTTATACACTGTACTAGCACCAACAATATTGAATGAATTCCACTTACTTCCCAGCAGATTCTCGACAGTCCATTCCAAGAAGGCACCCACATTAGTTGAAGGAGTATACGTAGTATAAGGGTCCATATTCATCATATTATACAGGTCATCGCTGATAGCGGTAGCATCGATCACTGAATACGTATCCAGGACAGCGGAACAGTCTTCAACTCCAAATACTCCAGTAGCATCAAACACAACAGCATCAGCAGAAGAACCACCCAAAGGACGATGAATCTCGAAACTGAACACATTACTGCCTTCTTGAATTCCAGCAGTAGCCAGAATCACATGGAACTTCGAGAATGCCGTAGCATCATGAACAGCAATACTCTCCGTATTACTGTCGAATCCATCAGCCAGATTAAAACGAGCCACCAAATTTCCATTCAGATAGGCAGCAACACCACCAGCATACTTCACTCGAACATTCAACACTGGATAATCACTAATAGAATTCAGGGTGAAACTCTTTCGGATGTAGGTTGTAATGGCACTCGTGGTTCCAATATCGGCTGCCTTCACCGAAGACCAAGTAGCATCGTTGAATGAAACGGTGTTCCAATCAGAAGCAACATCATCGTTACCCTGATACACCTTCCATTCAGTGTACTCAATCTGGAATGGGAAGAATGTGGAAAAGGCAATAGAAGCATAGGTAGGTACACCATTAGTACCACTAGGCAATTCAAGAATATCCAGCTCCATCTCTCCCAAATCAACAGTCAGAGTTAGACCAGTATTCAGAGCCCAACCATCACCATAAGTATCGCCAATTTGAATAGTATAGATGTTATCATCCAGACAGAAATCAACATAATAGTAAACATTTGATACAGGGAAGGTACTAACCGATTGGAGAGGAGTACCCGAAGTAGTTCGGCCTTGGAACAACTTCCAGGAGTTTTCATCCGCGAATCCATCAGCACGGAAACGAGCAGTCATCAGACCACGACCACCAGTGCAAACAGCGACCTCAAGGGTGAAGGAGGCCGTAGTAGTTCCTCCGACAATCTTCGTGGCAGTCACTTGATAGGTGGTCATAGGCGATTCAACAGTGGCAGTTCCTGACACCCATCCTGTTGCACTATCGATAGTCAGACCAGTAGGAAGATCAGGAGTAATCGTGAAATCATAATAGCCGGATCCAGAAGGAATTAGCTCTGACATTTCGATATTCTTAAACACAGTTGTAGACTCATAAGTGAGAGGAGTAGGATCCGCCAACACATTATCAGCAAATAGATTCAAAGACTGAACTCTCCATGTACAGCTATTTGGATCTCCAGTCGAGAAGTTCTCAAACTTGAATTGATTGTAAGGAGTATTGTTAGTGAAGTAGGAACGACGTCTCTGACCAGCCATCGAGTATGTGATATCAGTAACGGCCTTCAACAGAGTCCATTCTTCATCACCATTACGACCATAGAGATTGAACTGCCTCACATTATAACTATTGGCGGAATACCAGTTCTGGATCTCTACAGAACTGACCCATTCACGACGATCGTTATTCAACGTAACAATCATCGAATTATCGGCACAAGTAGTATATGTAAGATAGAAACCATAGTATCCACCAAAAGCGTATGCAGCAGTACCAGTTATACCGGACTCTGTTGATGTGAACTCCCAGATGTGCGACTCTGGCTCACTTGTCATCAGACGCACAGTAGCATCGAACAACGAAGCTCCCTGAGTAGTAGTCGAAACAGCCACAATAGCAATAGCAATCGTGTTACTGCCTTGCTGGAGATACGAAATGGCAGTCTCAGAAGAGCTCGTAGGCATAGAGCGGCCAGGCATAGTAACAACACGATATATTAGATCAGAATACACATTCTCAGCAGTAGTTGTAGTGCTCAGAGTACCTGAGACTCCATTACGCCACAGCTCATTTCCATTCAAGTAAACGATACATCCATAGCGGTAACGAATCGAGAGAATGACTCCTGACACTTCATCGAGAGAAGAAATGGTGAATGTCTTCTTGTAGAGCTGGATCTGGTTAGTCGAGTCAGGGAAAGAACCCACACTAGATTGTTCCCAGCCAGTCGTATCGGTACCGTACCAATTAGCAGGAACCTCACCCATTCTGTAATACCATTGTTCAGCAGCATGAATGGCATGACGACGCAGATAGTGAGTAATATCCAAAGCCAAGTTGGCATCATAACGAGCCCTCAACAACAGCTCCTCCGTGTTGCCAGGAAGCAGACTGTACACATAAATATAGGACTCAGATCTCCAGAAAGCCAGTGTGCCATAAAGAGTCACATCGAATCGTTCAGCAGTCACACACAGATAGTTGACAGTATCTGTGTTATCCGGATTCGTGTGACCAGTCATAACCTCCAATAGAATATCATCGTTGGCAGTGTTTCGGATACGGAAGCCTTCAGTACTAGCATTCGATCTGTAAGTACGCAAGATGCGAAGCATTGTTCCTTCACACTCAGTAAAGGTCATTGTTACAGTTCCAGTAATCGTTTCTCCATTCAGCTGAGCAGAAATCGTATAAGTGGTTTGAGGAGCCGCAACAGAAGCAGTTCCAGTGATGGCACAGGTTGTAGGATTAACTGACAGACCTGTTGGAAGGGGAGTGGTAGATTGACAGTCGGTTACTCCAAAGATCGAGGGAACAATATCAACAACACTATAATGAGCATAATACTGGAAATCAGTTGTAGGATAAGGAATCGATGTTGCAGCTGCAGCATTACATACCAAGAACTGTACCTCAAAAAGGTTAGTATATGTTGTACTGCCAGCAGTGATAGTCAGTCTCAAGGCAGGATACTTGGTAGAAGCGAGAGGATTCGACCATTCCTTCCATGTGAGCGAAGTGTACTCCTGTTCTGATGGATTGACGATCGTTGTCCATACTGCTGTTGATACAGATTCTCCACCAGCCAAAGTAAAGGCAGTAGGAGATGAAGCTGGACTTGCGTAGGGCCAGATACGAATTCCATTCACAGCAGGGATAGAAGGACCACTAAATTCGACATTAATAACACCTGGCAAACTAGCAGCAACCATATAACCATATGTCACACGAGTCCATGAGAACACATAATTTACATTCACACAGGTCGTGGACGAGGCTGTAAGATCATTAGGGACAATAACACAATCACTTGATGAGGACATCTTAGCCATAAACGAGAGATAACCATTGAAACTGATCGTTTCTTGGTATTCAGCAGTCTCGAAGTGAATCTCAACAGCCATTACAGACTGCGACGTTTGAGCAACACTCGCTGAACGAATGATACCTCGATAAGATGCAGTCTGATAACTACCAGTAGCCAGAGTACTAGATTGAACATCACCCTCAGCCATGTTATCACGATAAATCTCAACACCATTAATATAAGCCACAATACCACTACTGTAGTAGAAAGCAGCATCGATAGCAGCCATATCAGCAAGACCAGCAAACTGATAACGGAAGTATTGAGTTCCTGAAGAAGTCGCAGTGGTGCTACCAGTGGTAATATCACTCCAACCACTGGCATCGTAACTGTAAGTCTTCCAGTCACTTGCAAAACTGTTTGAGAACTTCCAAGAAGCTCCCTTGTTAATAGGAGAATATAGGGAAAACTCAGCAGTCTCGTCATGTGTTTCGGACATAAACGTCTTCAAAACAGGATTATCATTGATAGTACGGATCTCAATATAGCAACCATCAGCCCAAGAATCACCATAACTATCGTGCATCGCGAGAGTATACTGATAGTTCTGGCTAACCGCAAGGCAAGCCTCTATTTCTCGCAAATCAGCGTTAACAAGAGTGGGAGATGAATAAAGAGTTGTCGTTCCAGAGAGAATGTTAAATGATTCTTCGCTTGCATACGTAGTAGTTTTCTTTAGTATTTTGATGTATACCTCGTTGGATTCACAGGTCACCTGAGAAACAGCGACAACAACTACGAGTAATTTCGATCTTATAATACACTACAGATAGCTAGAAAAACAATAAATTGCATCGTTAATAAACGAAAAAATGATTACCAACTACGAAAAACCTCAGAGGAAAAAGAATTCTAATCGATAATTTCTTTTAACCGCTCGCTTGATAATCAATGCAATACCATTGGTCAAGAATTCTGATGTGTTCTTAGTAAACACTATTACGAAACACTCGTTTGTGGTATTTGGAATGTATAATTGACTTTCATCAAATACCGAAACTATCTAGTATTTGCGTCTAGTTTTGAGTACCTACAGTACATTATGACTGTTAATGATCTGTTTACTGTTAATACGTATTTTGCACTATTATTGAACTCAATCCGATGAAATTGTAGTCATTATCCACATTCTTAAAGTCTTCTCTGATATGGCTGCCAGTACATGAGACTAAGCTCTTAACAATAGAATTCCATGACCAGGTGTTCAACATGAAGTGAATTGCTTTAGAGTAGCCCTTGTTGTGTTCATATGACACTTGCATTATTGGTTTGCTTTTATGTTTTATACACTTGGTACGACTAGTTTGAACACGAATAACTATCTGAAAACATACTATTCTTCTCATCTACTTTTTTCTATTTGCTTTTTGCCTGTGCTAACAAAGTGGAAAAACTATTAGCACATCCATTTGTATACACTTCACAGAAACACATCTATATTCTTTCTGGACCTATACCAATGATTGTAAATGCGATTGGTCATCTCTTTATGGATAAAACACAATGTGTTTCGGAAAACACTTCTGATTGTTCACAGAGATATATTACCATTATCTAGTGTATAACCCTCTTGAAATAGTAACATTTACCCTTGTGTTCAAAGAAAATAACACATTACAGATGCGATTAGGTACTATCGGATAAATGCTTCAATAATATAACGAGCTCTTCTACATTAATTTTACCAAACCAACACACAGTATTACCTCAAATTGTTTTCTCCCAGTTTCAAGAGATAGGTCCCATATTAATATGCTTTCCATTTCTCTATATGTGTAATAATTGTTTTATGGATATGACTCTTAATGTTACATCCCTCATGGATCTAGTAAACTAGATATAACAACAATATTGCTATCCAACAAATAAAATGAAACCTATTAGTATTAACGCCTCTTCTCAATTGTCTTCCATCCATCCTCTTCTGTCTTTGGTTTGCTCTTCTTCTCTTGTACCTTCTTTTCCTGAGGTTTCTTTCCTCTCTTCGGTGCAGGTTTGGTCTCCTTCTTTGGTACCACAGGAGTAGGAGGCACAACAGGAACGTTACTGGAAGGAGTTACAGCCTCAGATACTGGTACTGAGTTCTTCAGAATACTTCGATAATTCCTAGTCATCATTCTCACTTCCCATCCTCACAACTTCGGTTGATGTTTGTTTTGCTTACGAGTCCTACGGATCTTCTCAGTTGTCTCTTCATCCATCTCTCCTCGAAGCATATTCGTATAATCAACACTATCTACTGACAGAGAGCGAGGAACTCCATGCTGGATGGCCTGATCGATGGACATGGTACGTCCTTTCGATACCAGATCTTGATTTGCAGTCTCCACCATCTTCATCTTATTCACATCTCCATCACCTACTACTTCTTTCACATCCTCAGAAGCCACTGCTGGACAGCTCAGATCTGTTATACCCTTCACAATATTGCAGATCTCCTCCTTCGAGTATTTAATGTCGATTGGAGCTGGCTTCGGAGCTGTTGTCGATACCAGAGGAGGGAACACGTCAGGTGACTGCAACTGAGGAACTACACTTGGCTGCACCACAGGACGCGAATGACGCTCATGATGACGATTGCCTCCCTTACGATTGGAACGGTTCTTACGACCCGCAGGTTTGCTATTCGTCATCCCCTCCTTTCATAACTACGCATCTGAAGTCATTGCAGACTGATTAAACATGCCACCCTGTGGGAATGCCATCATCATAGGCTGACCCGAATATGGCATAAACAACATGGGCTGAGTGCCTGCAGGCACGATGAACTCAGCTGGGATTCCTTCAGGGGTGGTGGTCAACATCTTCATCAAGTTCTTCATATATGACTCGTTCTTCACACGCGCCTTCACACTAGCTCCATGCAACTGTCGCTGACGCAAAGCTTCCACTGCTGAGATAGCAGTCTTCTCCGAGTCCACAACCACAAACCTAAATCATACTCCATCCTCTATCATACCATGTATTGCCAAACTCTGCTTTCAAACTTTCCACTGTAGCCAATCCTTCAAACAAAGAACGAATCTCCTCCTCTGTCGTTCCTTCTGGAACATCCCGTAAAATAATGGTTTTCCGTTCAAACACAAAAGCAGGTTTAATTAAAAGATTTGCAGCATCAACTACCACACCTTCAGCACCCTTCAAGGCCTCCAAAATGTCGTCCATGCTTGTACTGAGATCTCTCACTTTCCGGAAACCGGCAATTGTGGTCAGAGAAACATAGCCAGAGTCATTCATCAAAGACAGAAGATAACTATCCTTTGCGAGATTTTCCTGAGAGAAGTAGTACTCAATCTATCCATAAGGTGACAGAACAACAACACCTACTTGTTTCTTTAGAGCAGCCATCAGTTCTTCATGGGAGAGAGGCTGGGTGCTCTCTGTTTGTTGTGAAGTGGTTTCCGTAGAAGTCTAGAGCATTAACCGTCGTGATTGCGAAAATACAGTGACAGCAGCCATATTAATATGATGTTATTCCAAACGACTTTAGTAACTACAAAGAGTAAAAGGCGGTTCTTTAAAACAGCCGTCGAAAGAAATCTAACGACTTTCAATGAGTGGTAGAAATGACTAAAATTCGGCCGATTTCGCCTGTCAGTACGCGTGCCGTTTTCAACGTAAAGACACTTATGAGCGATATTGATAAAGAAATTGAAGAGGATAAGAAGCAGCATCCAAACTGCAGTTATTCTCAGCAATTGTATAAGAAAGTACTGTTTCTTTCTTTCTTACATATAGTGCCACAATGTGAATGGAAAGATGACATGTGAAGAAATCCAACGGGTATTCCGTTCGTGTCCGGGAAAACGTCCTGTAAGGATTCGTTATTGTTGTGACGATAAGGTTGAAATTCAGCATAACGAAGTCCGTGACGACAATGATCTATTCATGGGTAACGAATATGAGGATGAGGATGAGTACTCTTCCTTTGACAGTTCATGGAATCAATCTGCAAATTTCGGTTTTCCAATGGAACGGGATCTGCAACAACTTGGAGGAATGATGGATTTTCTTGGAGCTATGTTGGGAGCAATGGGATTTGATATGGCGGAAGGAGAAGAGTTCAATTATCCCCAGTCTTTTGAAGGTCGGTACGACGACTTTGCTCCTATTCCTCAAGAGAATTACTCTCAATCAGTACCACAATCTCAATCTCCACCTCCTCCTGTTGCGCCTCATACGTATTTTTGATTTGTTATCTATTAGGATAGAAATCATACAGCATCTGCTCCTCCAAAGCGATCAAGTGAGTGGTACATATCGTCCAATATATAGGTAAATCGAATCATCGTTATCAAGAATTTGAAGGGAAGACAAAAGAGTTTTAGTTTTCCATGTTTGTCTCTCATACAATCATGAACGAACCTTTTCAAACCGCTTCAGTGATAGATGCTTCTCCCGTTAAGTTCACCCGCATTACAGAACGGTTTGTCAGTGAGGTATTTGCCGTCTTTTCGTTTGTTACCTAGATTTCTGCTTTGAAGCAGGAGTTTCTTTCTTTAACACCGTTATTGGAAATGATGGCTGAGAATCCTTCACCTCTAATGGTCAAGCGCTTTGTTGACATTTCAAATCGTGTCGATGAATCCTTCGCAAGAATCTATTTACGGTTAGGAGATATCAGTATTGTTTTCCAACTCTTTATGTGAGATGTAGAATTGGCGAAAGATCAAATACAAAAGTTAAAGGACAAAGTGTACGTATTGGTTTGGGAGATCACTATTAGGGATCCTCGATGTGACCTTGTACGTTGGTTGTTTCTTTCTATGCCCATACGACGTATCTTCTTCACAGAACAAAAAGAACATCGGAAAAGCAACTTGTTGGTTGTTGTAAGAGTTCTTCTCTTTGTTAACTGTAGTTTGATTATAGTAATCTTTTTTCTGTTAAACTAGTGGTTCGGGTGAAGGGAACTATATGCAAGACCAAAGACATCCAGATCTTTGGTGTAAATGAGAATCGAACTACTCCCTATTCTACTGAACTGGTAATTCCAAAACAGAACATGTCATCCATTCTTTTATTCCGGCAAATGACTTGTGCTGCCAAACGTGTTGGTTCGTTTCCTTTCTATAACTGCTAGTTTATCCAATCCCTCCCTCCAAACAAAGAGAAAAATGTCTTCGATGTTCTACGGTGGTTGTTGCACTATGATGATTTGTATACTACCAAATGTGTTATATGTCATTCTCAAATGTCCAACTTTTCTTCTTCTTTCATTGTAGGCCCCTCACTGGACCAGATGCATTCTGTGTTCCTTCTCTTCGCCATTTTGATACTGGGTCACCTTACCACCCTAGTTGTTGCACCGGTGAGATGTTATTGCGGACTTAACTTCTGTTTGTATACAAACAAAGTCTGCTTTGCTCGATTCTATGCACATAGCCCACAGACCATCTTAGATGTTCAGCTTAGTACGCTTCCAGTGACGACGCTTCGCATTGTATCTAAACCATTACTAACAGAAATTTGACAAACCTGATGGTATTTCCAGTACGAAGACGGAACCATTGAGGCAGAGGACGGTTCTGTCTCATCTTCTTGGCGAGAATTCTCTTAGTGCGGAATGACTTCTGAGAAGGCTACAATCTGATTAGGATGCATTTTAGAAACATAAGATAAACACCTACCATCCAAATGAATCGATTCAAACGCAATCTATGAGAAATAAGTAAAATGAGTGGCCCAAATACATATCCAGGGGTATAATATGTACAAGAAACAGATCAGAGAAGAGAATAGACTAAAAGTTCTGATCAACATACTTCAAACCTTTGCTGATCTGTGCCTGGATTACCGGAACAGCGGCATTGAAAGCCGTTTCCTCTCGGGTCGTGATATTTGTGGGAATAGGAAGCATCTTTTCCACGCCCTCCTTTCCCATCTCACATTGGCTGGCGAAGAAACTACATCCACGAACCTCCTGTTCCACATATGCAGGCATCACAATCCCTCTTTTCCCATCGAGTCCTGCAAGTACTGCATCTGCAAATACAGAACCCGCATAGGCCATCGAAAGAGTAGCTGAACCCATTCCTGCCTTCGCGACGACAACTTCGTCTCCACCAAATTGAATTCTCTTTGTCACCGCTGGGACATCAAGCTTCTCGATCTTATGGTTGGGAAGTTGACTGAGTAGAGGAATGATGGTACGACCTGCATGGCCTCCTACAACGGGAATAATACACTCCGACTCGTTATCTCCAAGGGCTTCACTAATAAATGTTGAGGCACGAAGAGTATCCAATACAGTAACTCCCATAATCTTGCGTGGATCATGAACACCCATTTTCTTGTACACTTCTGAGTAAATAGGGACTGTAGAATTGACGGGATTTGTAATGACCAAAACAGGTGCCTTTGGACAGATCTCGGCACATGCCTTTGCCAGATCAAAAGAGATACCTGCATTCACCATAAACAAGTCATCTCGAGTCATTCCAGGCTTACGAGGAAGTCCAGCGGAGACAATTACCATATTTGCTCCTTCCAAAGCCTCTTTGAGTTCTTTAGGTCCCTTGTAACCATTCACTTTGCATTTACTGTTGATATGAGAAAGATCCACAGCTACACCAGGAGAATTGGCGAGATCATACAAAGAGAGAGTAGAGACATATGGATTCACAGTCATCATCATCGAAAGAGGCTGACCAATTCCACCAGCTGCTCCTAAGATGGCTACCTTTGCTCCCTATGATGATATCAAAATAACATTCTTACAGAAGAAAATGAACGAATGAGAGTCTTCGAAGTGGTACCGATTGCTTTAGCAAACATCTACAATGATTATTTGGGAAGTCGAAGAGTTGTCATTTGAAAGCAATTTGATTGGTTCACGGATTATGAAACCATTACAAAATAAGGGATCCCCCATAAAGCAATCTGAGTCCAACAAACACTCCAACGAGAATTTGTGCCATAAGAAACACTACTGCTAGTTTATCCACGGAAAGTGCAAGGTTTCTTAGCCAGGAACGTTGACTTGAACTTCTTTGACTCAGCACGATACTGACGATGAGGAAGAGCGAACTTCAGATT
>NW_014569126.1:0-9269 GCF_000743755.1 Blastocystis sp. subtype 4
ATCATACGAAACATCATCATCAACCTCCTCAGGCTCCTCAATAGTGGCATCGAGAATGTCATCGATATTATCATCATCCTCTGGAATAGCAGCTTCAACAGCAGCATCCTCAGCATAAGCAGGTACTGATTAAGGTAACAACGGTATTCAGACAAAACAAGGATATGTACAGCAGCAAGACAGAGAACAACGAAGAAGAGCAAAGATAAAAGGTACGAGAATCTCATTAGATGGAATGAATAGATTATTGCCACTTCGATAAAATGAACATGTTGCACGTTCAGTGATTCATGCAAATCATAGTTTCGTTCTCCTTCTGATTCTTGTCCATTCTGATGAATACCATTCTTTCTACCCTTTCTATAGGACAGGAAAAGTGCAATACTACATGCTGCATCGAATATAGCATCGTTCATGATGGCGTTGTTCTCTCCTTTCTACATAGTTTCATTCACTCTGTAGGCATTATTTGTTTTGATGTGACCTAGATTCACGAGAAAACGACTCTTCCGGTCACATGTGGTTCAACTCGCTTTGTATACAAAATATAAATCGATTAATTCTATAGAATACATCCAAGAAGAATTTGGAACGAGTCTTTTCTGATGTTCCGTTTTCTCTGTTGGAAGTAGCGAATTATTGCAAATGAAACTGTAGAAATCATCCCCACTTTGTTTGAATCGAGATTCGTTGAACCTTATTCTTCTTGATTCTATCGACCCATTTCTACAGGATGCAAATGGGAATATGATGAATTTGCGCGATCAAATAGCCATTTTAAAGAAATTGTTGTCATTTCAAGAAGATGAACAGAGTTGCATAATAATTTTACTACCAGAAGAACTAGGATCACAACAAACAAGAGATGCTGTCATCGTGAGGATAGCCGAGATCTTTAACGAATAGAGATTTTGTCAGCTCCGAGTGAACCTATCCGAGACTTCTTGTGTGTGTACACTTTCGAAACCTGTGAGTATTGGGAGAATGCATTCATTGGATAGTCAGGAAAGGTGATTCAATATCGATACACTCTTGAGAGTCAAGACCACGACATGATTTTGAACGAAATGAAAACGAGTTCCGATATGGAGACTCGATCAGCAACCGATGCAAGGGGATATGCGGAATCAATATCAATAATTCAGTCATCAATGAACAGAGCTCCCGAACTGGTAATCGAGGAAGATGAAATGGATGAAGATGGAGATGAAGATGATCCTATCGATGATGATTTGGATATTTGACGTACTTGTAACAGTATGCTTGTTTGTTATTTGTAAACATTTATAGTCACAATCATTCTTTCGCTTTGGGTGCGGTCAGTGTATCTACAGGAATGAGTCGGCTACGAAACGTACTCCACGATAAACAGAGAAATGATGTACTGTAAGGGGTACAGTATATAATTAAGCACACAAACTATGAGGTAATACAAATGATCTAAAAATCACTTGGAAAAGTGATGAAAAAATGGAGCAAGATACATCATTTGTATACCCACATACCAGACACATGACTATATTCAAGTCTCCGAACTACTCCTACCTATAGAAAACACCATACATAAGGTAACCAAGAGGATATGTTTCTTTGTAATACGGACAAGGAAAAGGCTAACACCTTCGAATTGAGCAACAGCAAGCATTCCAAAGAGCGTTCCTAGGGTAATCCAGCAACTGAACATAAAGCAATTTGTTTGGATCTAAAGATGACTCCTCCTCAGTTCCAACTACATGATGAAGAATCCGAAATACAGCCATGAAATAACACAAACAAGATAAGAGCAACAGAAACAAAAAGAAAAAGCTTTCGGCCCCACTACAACTCAGGATTCGGAAAAAAGCAAACGATTCATTTGCTGTAGTCAGAGGTCTCCATCCAGAAGCCATTACTGCTTCTTCCTCACCCAATCGCGGTTTCCGTTGTGAACTGTCCCAAGTGTCTCTCTCAGTACTCTATTACTCAGAAATGATCCAAATGGGATACAGATGAAGTTGACCAAACTGATTCGTTTTCCATTTGAGATGAGTGACAATCTTCAATACACACATGAACGGGAATAGAATAAACAACGAAACCAGATAAACAACGATTACTTAATGTTCTCGATAGCCTTCAGCTTGATCACCAGTCGCCAGTCATCATCTGTCAAGTCGCGCTGGAAATTGGCCTTCAGCGCATCAATACTCCTACGAGAGAGCTATCAATCAACCTCCTTCACCACAACTACATGGGAGTACAACAAATCGGACATCTCAAAGTGACGACCCAAGAGAACGGCTTTTGACGAATCCTTAGGTTCGATACTGATCGATACAGCTTTGCCGGGTCGGGCTTCAGTCAGTTCCTTATGGTCGACCTCCAGAGACTTCACCACGCCAATATCGAGATAATTCACAGTCTACTTTTCATGCTCCTTCCACACACCTACTTCAACAGTTTCCACAGTTTCACCAAGATTCTTGCTCTTTTTGCTATCTTTGAAATTAACATCAGGATCATCATTCTCATCTGGCATCCAATCTTCCAGAGTCATCTTCTTCTCACGAACCACCTCGCGTTTCTTTCGCTGTACCACACACAACGGCGTGTTAGGTCGTAGAATGCCTTCCACAACATCTACACCCACGACAATGGGGTTCGAACGATTGAAGATGTACTGGGGAATGATCTTCAGAATACACGGGAAAATTGCCTCTTCCCGTGATGCCTCCCGCTTCTCATCCTCTAGCGACTTTAGATATGCTGTGAATTGGTCAAACAAATGATAAATGATATCGGCAGAGAAGATCCGTACGCCCATCTCCTTCGCTAACTGGGCAGCTTCAGGCACAATCTTCACATCGAAGGCCAGAATCGTTGCGTATTCCTTCTTTCGCTCCAGCATTACAGCAGCTTGAATGATATCACGTTTGTGGATGGGACCGATGCTGAAGTCTCCCACAGGAATCGGAGGATTCAAGGAACCCAAAAACTCCAGAAGAGCCTCCAAGGAACCCAGAGTTGAAGTCTGCACATAGACACCCTCTCCATTCACCTTCAGCAGTTTCTTCACTGACTCCAATTCGTCCTGTACCTGTTCTTGGAGTCTAGGCAAGTCTTCCTCATTGCGACACACCATCAAAGAGGTGCCTGCAACAGCATCATCCAGATTCTGGGCAGCCACCTTCAGACCTTGAGCAGCCAGGATCTCGTCATGCTTGATATACATTGTCTTCATTCGCAATTCACGCATCGGCTGTGGTGTCAAGAGGGCACGAATCGTGGTTGTCACAGGGCCATTCATACCACACAGTACAATCGTATCACCCACACGAAGACGACCGTTCACAAGAATCACATCTAATGTTGTTCCCAAACCCTCAATCACCTTCTTCTCTAGGACAGTAGCCTTCACTTCCTCTGTCAGAGTGAGTCGCTTCGCCATGTACTCCTGCGACAGTTTCACCAATAAAGCCAGCAGATCGGGAATACCCTCACCTGACACGGCAGACGTTGGTACAAGAGAGATCACATTCTTCGGATCCGTGTTCTCGTAGTACAGAGCAGCATTGAGTCCTTGCTCCATGAAGGCTGTGATGGTACTCTTCACACGACCCTGGAACTCGGCTTGGGTATAATCGGGTTGCAACTTCAAGGAGTCACGGATAGGAAGATTCAATCTTGACTTCCAGCCATATAAGCGATCCACCTTATTCAGAGCTACCACAAAGGGACAGTTACGCTTGCGTAGCATGTTGAGAGACTCGATGGTTTGAGGCTCCAGCAAATGCATTATGTCTACTACAAGAATGGCAAGATCACATAGATTGCTTCCTCGTGAACGCAGATTGCTAAAGCTCTCGTGACCAGGAGTATCGATCACCAGCAAGCCAGGAACTTTGTATTGAAGATCCAATTGTTTCCGCAGCTTCTCTGTAGACTTCTCGATATTTTCGATAGGGAAATAAGTGGCTCCAATCTGTTGTGTGATACCTCCTGCTTCACTTCCCTGCACCGACGTGTGACGAATCTTATCCAGAAGTGAAGTCTTTCCAGTATCGACATGACCCATAATCACACAAATTGGAGAACGAAGACTGCTCATTGCCTCCTTCTCCTTCGCAGCAGCAGCTGCAGCCGCTCGTTTCTCCTCCTCACGTTGACGATTCTCCAACTCACGTTGTTCCTTCTTACTAAGCTGGGGTTTCTTTTCCTCCTGTTTGGGAGGAGCGACAGGTTCGGATGGGGCAGCAGTCATCGCAGTAGCCACGTCCTCCACACTTTCATTCTCCCAGTCATCTAATACTTCTTCCTCATTCACTTCCTCCGCCTCCCAATCGTCCAACACTTCTTCCTCCTTTGGTTCTTCTTTAGGAACTTCGGGTTCTTTGGGTTTTTCTAGTTTCGCAGCAGCTTCTCGCTGTTCCTGTTGCTTTGCCAACAACGAACGCATCATCTCGACCTTGATACGATCCTCTGCCTCCTTCTGCTTTTGCTTGGCAGTTTTGTATGTTCCTTCACGCTTCTGTCGCTCCTTCTTCTCACGCTCTTTTTCCTTCTTCAGAGCCTTCTTCTTTGCTATCCTTTCCTCCTCTTCGCGAATCTTGCGTTCTTCTTCTTCCTTCTTTAGTCGCTCTTCCTCCTCAATACGACGTCTTTCCTCCTCTAACTTGCGACGACGCTCCATATCAGCTTGGATCTTCAAAGCAGTTGCAGAGAGCTTGGGAGTCGCTTCTTTCTTACCCTTCTTCTTCTTTCCACCTTCTGCAGGTGCTGCAGGAGTCGCAGGCGCTGCTTCGGTTCCAACAGCTCCTTCAGGAGTCTGCGCTTCTGCGCTTGCAACGTTAGCTGCAGGCTTCTTCTTCTTGTTTTTCTTCTTTCCACCTGCTGCAGGAGCTTGATTGGAGAGTGAACTCAAGAAAGCAGCTGCTGCATCATCTACATTCGCAAAGTTTTCAATTTGAACAGCTGGAGTTGGATCCTTAGGTATTTCCTTAGTTACTTCTTGAGAGACTTCTTCCACCTTTTCCACTAATCCCTCCGCCTCTAAAATGGAATCTAGATCGAAATCGTCATCTTTGGCGTTTTTAGGACCTTTCTTGTTGGCGTTCTTCTTCTTAGGTGCCATTACTGTAGAAAGTCTGAACTAGAGGTTAGGCAAACCACGAGCACATACTTGACTTCTTAGTGTCGATTCTCCAACAACAAGAATCCCACGGTTATTCGCAACAAACAAACAAACGATCTGTTACAACTTGTTAAGTTGTTCGAGGGAGGGAACAAAGTAAAAAGCTCCTGTCACAGGAGTGATGAAGCCTAAAATGCGGTCCGTAACGCCATCACGCTGTCCATACATAGAACGCTCAATCTCAATAATGTTATGAAGTTTTCCACAATATGCTGTGAACCATAAACCCATGTCCGAGCCAGGTGCACCATAAGGAAGAGATTGTCGAACAATCTTGAGGCCCTTTCCATTTTCCTTCACATCAGCACGTCCAACATGTGAGTTATGAGGCAAGGGACTCAGCTGTACACTATCCAACTTTGTACGACCAATCACCTTCTCCTGTTCTGGAACTTCAACCTTCTCCCACTTCTTCAGATTGTGAATAAACCGTTGAACTATTACATACGAAGAGCCAGCACTAGTTAAACCAGCACTAATTCTAGGTTCAATGCCATGAGGATTCTCTGTTCCATCGATAAATCCAGTAAGATCACGACTATCTTTGTAAACAAAGCCATTCTTCTCATCACAAACGGAGATCAATGGATTATCTTTGTTGAATGAATCAACGGCCAACTTAGCAGCTTCAAATGTGGCAAACTCTTTCTTACTGTGGATGTGAATATACAAGTCGGTCTGTGTTGACGGAGCAATACCATATCCGGGGAAATCAATGAGCTGATCAGCCGCCTTTAACAGTTCGTCATTACCATCAGCAAGATAGTTCCATGCCTTCTTACCAAATGAGATAGTGCCAACAATCTTCGTTTTGGTACTAGAGGAAACGGTCTTCAGAAGAGTATCAAATCCCTTGATGGCATCAATCAGCTGCTTCCGACCATCCGAAAGTTTCGAATAATCCAAGTTATAGATACCAAAGTAGGCACTTGTATTTCCCTCTGGAAGAATACCAGATTGACAAATCTTCTGGATACTTGCTGAGAATGGCCTAACGAGAGAAGTAACAACTACTCTCTTAGGTACACGCACAATAAAGCTCATTCAAGACAATAGATGGAAGATTGTGTATTCAGTGTGGATCCTTTGATAATTAGAACTACTGAACAGGTAGCCTATTTAGGGCAGCTTTTTCTTACCTAGAAGTCTTACGTTGTCTGTAATGTCCACTCCTCTTGTTGTCGTATTTATGGGATCCAAGAGCGACCTTTCTCATTGTGAGAAGATTGAGAAAGCAGTGAAGGTAAGGCTGTTTCCATATGATGATTCTGTAGTCGTACGGTATTGCCTGTGAGATGAGAATTGCTTCTGCTCACAAGACACCAGGTCGTCTTCTGGAGCTCCTCGAAGTAGTTTATGTATTCTAGGTGATAATATATAGCGATACGAGTCCAAGAAGCAGCCCAAGGTGTACATCACTGTTGCTGGTCGTTCGAATGCTTTGAGTGGTTTTGCGGATGCGAATGTGGTAAGTCCAGTTATCATATGCCCTCCTTACAGTTCCACTTTCAATGGTGCGGATCTGTTTTCCTCAATTCGCATGCCTTCTGGTGTGTGTCCGATGCTGGTTCTGGATCCTGAGAATGCTGGTCTTGCTGCAGCGAAGATTCTGGCTCTGAATGACGAGAAGATTGCTGGTGCCATTCGTCGTGTCCAGAAGGCGAACCAGCAGACTTTGTATGTTGCAGATGCAGACATTCGTACTAAGTCGTATTTCTCTGTGATTGATGGAGCTCGAAACAATACTCTTTCCAAGACGAATCTGGATGGAATCAACACAGAGAATCTGTATATTGGAAAGGTGCGTGATCGTTTCGAGTCAGGAAACAAGGTGATGTTGATCACAACAGATCGTATGTCTGGATTTGATCGTGAACTCTGTACTGTTCCTTTCAAAGGTCAAGTGTTGAATCTGACCTCTGCTTGGTGGTTCCGCCATACAGAGCACATCATTCCAAACCATATTTTGGCAGTTCCTGATGCGAATGTGACGATTGGTCGTAAGTGTACTCCATTCCCTATCGAGTTTGTCATGCGAGGATACATCACTGGCTCCACTTCTACTTCTCTCTGGACCAATTATGAGAAGGGAGTTCGCAAGTACTGTGGTATTGACTTGCCTGAGGGACTTCGTAAGAATCAGAAGTTGTGGGAGAATCTAATTACTCCTACCACCAAGTCGGATGTTCATGATGAACTGATCTCTCCTGAAGATATTGTGCGTCGTGGATTCATGACTCAGGAGGATTGGGACTATTGCAGTAGGAAAGCAAAGGAATTATTTGCATTTGGTCAGAAGGTGGCTGATGAACATGGATTGATTCTTGTGGATACGAAATATGAATTTGGTAAGGATGAGAATGGAGTAATTCGTCTGATTGATGAGATTCATACTCCTGATTCTTCTCGTTATTGGATCTCAGCTACGTATGAGGATCGATTCAAAGCAGGAGAGAATCCTGATAACATTGATAAGGAGTTCTTACGTACTTGGTATAAGTCTCATTGTGATCCTTACAAGGATGAAGTGTTGCCTGAGGCACCTGCAGATCTTGTTGATGAGTTGTCTCGTCGCTACATTCAACTCTATGAACTCATTACTGGAGAGGATTTCCAGTTCCCTGATTTGACGAAGAATGCTGCTGATCGCATTCATGACTGTCTGATTGCCAACCTTTAATCTGGTCGGCTTAGTTTTTATGTTTGTTGAGAAATTGTCGTTTGTCATTCTTCCTTCCATTTTCCCTGGATTTTGGATTATAATGTCTTATGAGCATTGGAAACAAAGTGTTCGAACAGGCTTTAATGTTGGGACACTCTTGAGGAGACATTCTGGCATAGAAGTTGGATTTGTTCTTCAAGTTGTTCTAATGATTGTAGAAAGAAAGTTGGTCGTTTGATAGTTTTGGTTTCAGTAAGTGTCTGGGAGCAGGTCAGTATGGTATTCTCTTTCTCAAATTGGATAAATGGATTAGGGAAAGTGTTTCTTGCAAAAGAAAAGAATTCGGGAGCGATTATCGCCATCAAGGTGATTTGGTTCAAGAACTACATTGAGAACGGAATCCAAGACCAGATAAAAAATGAAATTGAGGTAAAATTGACTATTGGATAGAATGTAGATTCAATCACATCTTGTACATAATCGTATTGTGAGAGTGTATGGAATGTTTCATGATGAAGAAAAATGTTTCTCCTTTGTTGGAAAGTGATCTATAGTGGGAATTGTGATGGAGTATGCTCCATTTGGTACTTTGTTTAATATGATGTGTTTACCGGAGTACAAAGATGGTTTCTCGAAGGTTCTGGTGCAACAGATTGCTCTTCAAGTTTACTCGTTGTCATTCTTTTCTCTTCATTATTGTAGCGCTCTTATGTACTGTCATTCTCACAATGTGATGCATCGAGATTTGAAACCTGAAAACATTTTGATCTTTTCTCGAGTTTGGTCTTTGTAGGATTCTGATCGATAGCATACAGATGAGAACGGAAGACTTTGTCTAGACGTGAAGTTAACGGATTTCGGTTGGTCCGTAGTGAATCATGGTGCTACTAGAAAAACAGTATGTGGTACAAAGTCCTATATGGCTCCTGAAATCTTGAATGCTGTTGGGAATGTGGGATATAGCTATGAAGCTGAATCTTATGCTTGTGAGTCAATGGGAGTAATTTGATTGGTAGTTGGGACATTGATATATGAGCTAGTTATCGGCATTTCATCCGCTACAAAGAGTAAAAGAAGGATGGATAAGTGATAGGTAGAAGACTCGTTTGGGAACAAGATCGATCCTGATGCTCTATTCCGTGAAAAAGCATCTCCTTTCGCTTTTGATCTTGTTCGGAGGCTCCGCTTGGAGAATTGCCACAAACGATATGAAGGAGATGAAGTACGGCCTTTGTTAAGTAGCATTAAATTCGATAAATTCTTCACTGAAAAACTCTTGTCTGTTTGTTGTCAAGAAACATTCTAATACGACGTCTACCAACTCCCGTAACTTACTTAGCCTTATCAAGAATGATACCATCATACTGTTTCTTGAACCATTCCATGGCATCCTCACGAGTTACCTTATGAGAATAACCAATTCTGCTACGTTGAGCC
>NW_014569125.1:0-8633 GCF_000743755.1 Blastocystis sp. subtype 4
CTATTACCAGCAAATGGCTTATTATCAGATGGCTTATCAGCAACAGATGATGGCTCAACAGGGAAAGAAGTGAATATGATTGCTAGCATTCTGTTTGTTAGAATTCCCGTGACAAGTACATAGAATATTCATTAATAACCATGATTCGACGGATTATCGCTTTTGCAGTTATTGTATTTGGAAGTTTCGTTCTTCTTATACTCTGTTCTCGCAAAGGCAAGGACACTTGGGAGATACAGCACTATCCGGAGAACATGTATTATCCATGGAAGGACAAACGAGGTAATGAATGGTTTTGATACAAACTGTAGACTATAATGAAATTTGCAACAAAATGAAAGCCTATATGAATCAGAATCATGCAAAACCTATAATAATCTACGGAAGTACGGGAGGACTTGGACACAAATTTATCTGTGCATCCCATGGTGTGTCTGTTGCGATAGCTGGAAAACGGCCTGTCAAATGTACTTGATGTTTCATATTGATTCTCATTGTTAGTTTTCCTACCTCACAATTTCTGGTCTGTGGTGAATCCTTGCTTTAATGACAGGTTTGATGGAAGTGCGAGTTCATACGACGTCTAATGAATAGGTATTGAGGGTCTACCGGTTTGTTCTCGTCAGCAACCTTGTTTAAACGAAACTAATAGAGTAATTGACGTTCAGAATCAATTAAAGAATGAGGAGCTTGTATATATAGATTTTAGACCCCCAAATATTCTTGTTATCAATTCTACCATTGTGGCCGATCTGAAACGGGCAGAAATCCTACAACCAGGTGATTCTTTTTTCGATTATAATCACATTTTGTTCCGTTTGATGGTAAATCCGTCGAAGAGCTTTCGGAAAATTATTTTAGACGAAAGTACTCGAATGTTTCAAAAGCGACCAGTATTGGGTGTTCAGATCCGGGCAGCTGGATTACTTGCCGATGCGAAAGAGTCTGTGTCTTTTATCGATGAAGAAGCACTAGAAAAAGTTCCTAGTATTATTCTCGATACAATTCGACAATTCAATTTCGATAAGACAATACAGGGTATCTATCTATCTACCGACAGTAAGATTGTTGAAAACTTTCTACAAGAGATCTTGGGAACTGATTTTCCTATTTTGAAGACTGATATGTATAAACGAGGCCATTCTACAGGTTCCCCAAAGGAAGATGTTG
Source organism: Blastocystis sp. subtype 4 (assembly GCF_000743755.1). Classification (NCBI taxonomy): domain Eukaryota; class Bigyra; order Opalinata; family Blastocystidae; genus Blastocystis; species Blastocystis sp. subtype 4. Next base: position 1,171 of record NW_014569125.1, read on the forward strand.
TAAAACGAGCTTTGTTGGATGTGTATATGTTAGCTGAGTGTGATGGTCTTTTAACAACCCAAGGAAGTGGTTTCGGTGGAATCGCACAGGCATTGTCACTATCACCTTTAAGAGCGACAATTCCAGTTCAGAGAAAGAAGGTTATAGTTCCAGGAAGAGGACATAAATGGTATGTTTGTTTGAACCAATTGATGGGATCTGAACCATAATTCTTAGATATCCAACAAACAAATCATAACACAAACTACACTTAGGAGCGAGGAATAATGGTATTGAGTCCAAGGAGTTGGGCTGTCTGGACCATCAGAGTCTCCTGAGGTACAAACACCACCTTGGTAGTGGACTTGGAGCAAATCGTCTTCAGAGCATCAATGTACTTCAAAGACAACAGATACTTCGTTGGATCATCACTACTTCCCTCTAAAGAACGGGTAATCTCTTGAATCGAACGAGCTTCTGATTCAGCCTCATTCATCACAGCCTGAGCTTGACCACGAGCTATCCATCATTCCGTCCAGCAATCTCTACCTGATGCTACAATACGCTGGGCCTCTCCCTCTGCCTCTCGAATCCTCTGATCTCGCTGACCCTCTGCATTGATAATAGCAGTCTGCTTATTGGCCTTGGCTGTGATTACCACTTCCTTGTTCCGGAAATCAGCATTCTTCTTCTGAGATAGCACATCCTCCAATGAATCAGCTTGCACCTTCTGGATCTTCACCATATCCACTTTCACGCCCCAGGCACGAGCAATCACATCCAGCTCTCCAGAAACACGATCCAGAATAGCTGTATCCTCAATGATACGATCTACATCTAGAGATCCAGCCACATCACGGAGTTGAGCCTGCAACAACTTTGAAAGTACATTTGGGAGGTTTGTCACAGAATATGCCATCTGCTTGGGATTTGTGATATGGTATTGTAGAACCTAGGAGTCATCAAAGACAAAAACAACAACAGCATCCAAATAGATCTTGGCATTATCACGCGTAATCACAGGTCTAGAGTCAATCTTCTCTAATCAAATCCTACTGTCTTGGGAAATCCATTACAGCATTCTGTGTCGAAATTGTATCAGAACTCTTGACAACAAGCTTTGTGTAATTCCCCTCGCTCACAAGATAACGGACCGAAATGAACTTGGTCCGATCCATAAAAGGAATGATGAAATTCGGTCCAGGAGTCATGATCTTGTAATACTTCCCAAGTCGTTCCACAATCACAGTGTCTTTTTCCTTAATACATCGGATTCCATGAGTAATCATATAACCGACGAACACAACAACAAGGAACCAAAAGATTCCTGTCATAATCATATCAAACGTATCCATTTTGCTATAAGAACTGTACAAGTAAAGAACCTAATGACAAACAGAGAGTATTCGTTGTAGAGATGGATTCGGTTCGAGAGTCCGCTAGGAATCGGAAATAACCGTTTTTTTCGTCTGAATAATAGATCATTGTAGTTGTTACATTTTCGTGATTACTATTGATATTTTAGTTGAATAGATAGTTACAAGATATTTGGAAGAATTGGTATGGATCATCCTCCATTTTATTACAACTACTCTGTTGTCGTATCTCATATCGTGTTGTAGTCTTCCGGATAATAGGTAGAAGTATTCCAGGGTTCTGTAAATTTATTACTGCAGATAGTTCTTTTCGAGTGAAAACCGCCAGTTATACGCCTTTTAATTGGATGAACCATATCAATACTGTTTCTCCAATCATTATTCGAGATTAATCCTTACCACTCGTAGAAACCAGAACAGTATTATTTAAGAGACTATGATTCTCTCACAACTACTGACTATTGTTAGTATTGGTACTGATACCGATGTCCCTTGATAGTTAGCTATCCTTTCAGTATCCGAAGAGATATGTGAAGAAGGGAAGGTCTTTGTTACGTTTGAAAAGAAGAGTTTATCGTACGCAGTTGAAGAGTCTTTCGTGGTCACATCTGGAAGTGCTGTTCTTTACACTAGTCCCGTTTTCCCTAACAATCAAGTGATTACCAACAGGGTGTGTTTGGATGCCACACCTAATCTCATCTACACCCTGGAGATGAAGGATAGTGCGAATGATAGTTGGAGCGCAGGTGCTTATTTGGCGATTTATGGCCCTTACGACAACCTCGTCTTCAAGAACTATATGACTGAGAGTACATTTGAAACTACTATTTTTACTGTCAACACACCAGTTCCCAAGGAAGCATCATGGAAGTACTCATCAAGTGAGGAGAATGGATGGAAGAGTAGTTCGTTTGATGATTCCACATGGAACATCATTCCAAGAGAAACAACAGTACTGGGAACTCAGTACTATAGAATTCCTTTCATTGGTGTTCCGGATATGGCAGCTGTTGATCTTCGATTCTATTATTCTGAAGGTATTATTGCATATATTGATGGTGAGGAGATCTATCGTGATAATATGGTTGATGGAGAAGTGAATACGATGACACCAGCTACAGGCTCTTACATGTCTCTAACATATCATGGTATTATTCGATCGGCAGATATCGTTCGTTTCCCTTCATCAATTCTTGCTGTGGAATTGCATTTTGAAAACTTGGAAGTCTCACACACTGTAACTTTCGATGCTTTTATGGCCCTTATCGCTCCGAATGTAGAGGATACAACATGTATGATTTATGGAGAGAGTCCAACACTGACCAGTAGTGGTGGATATCCTGAAGCTGCCTTTAACTATCACAAAACTGATTATATGTACATATTTGTGATTTCTACTGCCTGGCTTCGTTATGAGTACACCTCAACTGTATTACCTGCGATCAATGGAATTCGTATGTATTCAGGAAACAGTGAGAGTAACCAAGTTACGGATTTTGGCTTTTGGGGTTCGTCCACGACTGCTACTGATGATTTTACCAAATTCATTGATGTCACTGGATGGAGTTTTGCAAGAAGAGAATACAAGTATGCCATTTCTGCTTCCCAATTCACATCCTACAAATACTATGAACTTCGTGTTACCAAGGTCAATAGTTATTCTTGGAATGCTGTTGAAATCCAGCCTCTTATTTGCAATACGGCTCCTCCTTCAGCCATTGTGTTTGAAGAGACTTCATATTCCTATATTGCCCAGTACCAGAGTGTTGATATTCGACCAAAATCAAATGAATTCTCCAACTGTACAGTGACTCCTGCTCTTCCTAGTGGTTTATCACTCAACATAGAGAATTGTTGGATTGTAGGAACAGCTAGAGCGAGTTTGGAGACTACTGAATTCACTGTTCATACAACTCAATTTGGAGGAATCTCAGGAACATTCAGTCTAACGATATCAGAGTGTCACGGAACGATGATCAAACTTGTTCGACTTTACACTACTTCAGCCAGTAAGGAGGGAACCACAGTGACAAATATGGAGACAGGAGAAGTTTTGTATTCTGCTCCTATAGGAGAGAGTCGTCCAGAGCAGACAACATGGGAACAATCGATTTGTGTTCCTGATGTTCTTCTAAAGATTGAAACTTCTTGTGAGCGTGTAGCCTGGTCATTGGACTCTTTCTTTGAGGTGTACAGTTATATTGGAGGAAATGAGTTGGAACAACTCTTACGAATAAAACACGACACATATCTTTCGCTTCCTACTGTGAGCTACATACGAACTGGATATGTGATGCCTGCCTATAGCAACTGGTATGCTAAAATGGATTCAATTCCTTCAGATTGGATGAGTGATTCGACAAGTGGTTGGACTCAAGGTTCCTTCGAATCATATCCAGCTGCTCTCAATCAGATCCAACTGTACAAGACATTCTTCACAATCTCTTCGTTAGATACAGCTGCTGGATTCATTCTGTTATTGCGATACAAATATGGTATAATTGTGACAATTAATGGAAAAGAAGTATTCCGCAATAATATTGAGGGTGATTTGAACTCTTCAGCTACTGCTACTGGACTGTATCAATCAGTTATCTATCGTTCTGTTTCGCTTCCCATTCGTTCTATATCAGGATCTACCATGGTGGATTATCTGCATGAAGGTCAAAACACGATCGCTGTAGCTACAGTAGCCATTTCAGCTACCCAGAAGACCCAGTATTTTGATGCTGCTATTCGTCTGATGGGTACTGAGGAAGAATCACGTGTAATGGGTTTTTCAGTGACAGCAAGCAACAGTATCTCAACTCCAGAGAATGTATTCTCTCGTCAGTACACTCGAAGTATCAAATCATCGTATTGTTATAGCAATTGGCTTCAGGTCGAGTTTGAGAATGACAAACGTGAATGGATTAGTTCTATTATATTGACAAATGATTACTCCAAAGTGGATTCAAATGTCAAGACAGTAACCGTGAAGGCGAGAAACAATGATGATGAGGACTGGAATCTCCTTGTGGTAATCTCTGGATTAACGTGGTCAACAGTAAGTCAGCGTCGAAAGGTGTGGCTTCACAATAACAAACCATTCAATCAATATCGATTTGAAGACTTCGGATCTGGTTCCACGAGTGAATGTGCTTGGAATCTTCAGTCTCTTGATATGATGAGTGATCGAATGCAGATGGATATTCCTCCCTTATCATTTGAAAGTGCTTCAATCTTCCAACACATCGAGATGGCAGAGATTTATCCTTCGTCTTCCTATTACACTGATTACTCTGTGGTTCCTGCCCTGCCTTCTGGAATCGTGATTGATCCATTCACTGGTGTATTGTCAGGAACGACTCATGAGCTCCATGAAAACACCACATATACCATTCATGCAACGAGTATTCTTGGAATATCTACTACTACTGAGTTTTCTCTTGCTGTAGAAATATGTACTGGGGATCAGAGACTGATTACGGTTGTAATTCATGCTGATAATTATGTTCGAGAGAATGGTTGGAGACTGTATCAAGGAAGAGGTAATGAAACTGTTATCAAAGGAAAAGATACATTCCCTGTCTCTCAAGGAGTCTTCTATTTGGACTTTTGTCTTCCTCACGGTATTTATACATTTGAGGGACGTGACTATAATGGAGATGGATGGAAGGTGGATTGTGGATACAAGATGACTGTGGATCAGGGAGCACTGAGCTTTGCAATGGGAATGGTGAATAGTGGTACAACACCAACAACACATCAGACTGTATTTTCGTCGTATCTTCCTTTTCAGATTCAATATGATGATTGGAAGGTCAGTGACCAATATCAAGAAGAATGGAATCAGAGAGGATTTGACGATTCCGCATGGTCTGTTGTGAAAGCAGAAGAGATTGGTCAACACTCTACTGTCACAGTGTACATTCGACGAGTCTTTGACATTGATTCCTTGGATGACTATACTGTGTTAAATGTACGTGTGCGATTTGGAGCTGGTCTAGTTGCCTATTTCAATGGTAAAATGGTGGCTCGCTATAACATGCCTTCAACATTCGATGATTCGACTGTGGCCACAGCCACACGCGATGCTTCACTCTTCACAGTGTTCCATATCTTGTTAACTCTGGATGGAGCCACAGAAACTGCGAATGTTATTGCTTTTGAACTTCATCGTCATGCTGACCAGTCTTCAACGGTTCCTGTTGCTTTCGACGCTACTGGTGTTTTTGGAGTCAGTACGTGTTCGAGTCTGTTAGATGAAATGGTGGTTATTGATGGAACCCAACCAGAGGAAGGATCATTATCAGATTTATTTGATATGGATCCTATTGGAGCAATTAGTTTCCCTAATGATGATGGTGATTATCTTCATTTTGGTAGTACTAATCAAATGGGAATGCGTTTCAATGCATGGGGATTTTGGGCTAATAAACCATTTACAAGTTGGTCTGCTACATTTGGAGGAAAGATGATGGAATTGGATGAGGATCGCGAACTCACCTCTTTTGCTCGTACCAACTTCGATGGTCGCTCCTATCATTCATTCGAAACTCCTCTCGGAATGATTCCATTCGATTCATTGAAGTTGACAGTTGATTCTGGAGCTATCACAGCTCCATCAATCACATCTCTTGAACTTCTTTTCTGTAAGTCTGTAGGAAAGGTTTGTCCTGGTGTTGGTGAATATCCAGCTGTGGGAGATGGTCAAGTGTCTCCTGCATTGTGTCCAACTGGCTTTAGAGGATATGCTTATCGTAACTGTACGGATGGAGTACTTGGAGAGGTACAGATGGATCGCTGTTTGTACAAAGAACCAGAGAATCTACGCTACAAAGATACATCTCTGCAATTGGTGGTAGGAACCGTTGTGAAAGTGGAACCACCAAAGTATGATAATCTGATTACTGTGTTTTATTTGAATGATAATTCTACTCTTCCTCAGGGACTGCAATTGGATTCAACAACAGGAGCGATCACTGGAATCCCTACAGAGGAGTTTGATTTATTTGTGTTTACTGTTATGGGAGCAAATCCAGGTGGTGTTGCTGCAGCCACCATTACACTCTCAGTTCGTTTAGGTAGTTGCCAAGCTGAAGCCGGTTTCCCTACAACCGTTGTGGGAGAGCGTGCTACATGTGACTGTTCATATTATGGTAGTTTTGTGGGAACACAGTCTCGTTTGTGTGTTTTAGGTGAAAAGGATGGAGAATGGAGAAAGACAACCGGTCTTTGTGTGTCTGTGTCATTGCTCATTGTTTTAGTAGTTGTTGTTGTGATTGCAGTCGTTATTCTCCTTGTGTGTGTTGTCAGGAAAATGAAAAAGACAAAGGCTGCAGGGGGAGTTAAGGATAAGAAATCAATTCCACTGAAGGCGAACAAGGAAGTCAAGACGAAGGATGTCAAAGTTTAGTTTTCGTTTGTGGTTATGGAGTCTGTTGGTTCGAATACACTATTGGATCCATTGTTCTGCTATGAATTCTGATAATATGGAAGTGAATCAATGTCGTTTCACTTGAAACTAGGAGATGGATGATAGATTGAACATTTAGGTGATGGCCATTATACTAATGAGAATGCTTACCTTATGACTGATTGTTATCTTTACTTGTGACACTAATTATATCACAAAAACCAGGAGAATTGACTTTGGACCTCATAACAGAGAATATAATAAGTTTACATGCTTCTCTCAATGGTCATCAATTCAATTGTGTCGATTCTCCTATCGATTTCATGAATTACTAGAACAACAATTATTAACTTAGTGACAACAATAGATTAGAAGAGTAATCAAGGATTATTTACGAATCATGTGAATCAATTCTATTGATTCCCGTGATTCAAAAACGACTCAGTAGTCTGTGGTTATAGCAACTCCAAATCAGCGTTGATGAGTAAAAATGAATATACTAAAGTCACCTATACAAAACCAGGATTGAAGGAGACGAATAGAGAGAATTGGAAAGTGAAGGAGTACTTGAAAGAGAGTGTATTGAATAGTAATAAGAATTGTATGTTGAATTTGAATGTTGATAAAGGAGAAATGAGAGGAATATGTAAGAGAGGAGAAGAAGTGATAGAAGTGAAAGAGAATGAGAATGAAGTGGAATTGATGATAGT
>NW_014569124.1:0-7881 GCF_000743755.1 Blastocystis sp. subtype 4
AAGAGATGTTATGGAATTGAGTATTGGAATGATATTGGTTTGAAGAAGTATTGTGGTTGTTATTATGATGGATTGAAGAATGGATATGGATTATTGTATAATCGAAATGGAATGATTGAATATGAAGGACTATTCAAAGATGATGTTATTATTGATGTTAATGATGATGATATGAGAATGAAATAGATTGATGATTGTGAATTGATTGTTACTAGTTGTTGCTGATGATTTCAATCCTGATATATCATCATTGATATTGAACAATTCATTGATATCATTGAAACGAATTGAGATTGGAAATGATTGTTTTGAGAATGTGAGTCGATTTGTGATTGATGGATTGAATGAATTGGAGACAATCATTATTGGGAATAATTGCTTTGAACTCAATTGGGATATTAGAAATGGAGGCAGTTACATGATAATGAATTGTGATCAATTGAGAGAGATACACATCGGAGTGGGTTCATTCTATTGTTATGAGTCATTTGAATTGAAGAATCTCCCTTCTCTCATATCCATTCAATTGGATGGTGCATCATTCGCAGAATGCCACTTAATAGTATTTGAGAGTATGAATGATTGAATGAATGATGAATGAGATTTGCCTCAACTTCAATCCATCACTCTTGGATGGGGGGCTCTTAATGGTGATGAAGATACTATTAAATCAAATGAATTGATAATGAAGAGTATGAATGATGGTGATGATTGATTGATCAGATCTCCCTTCGCTAACTCTATTCAAAGGAAGTGCTTTCAGTTTATGCCGTATAGGCAAAGTAGTATTAGAGAGTGATGTTTGATGATTGTATTTGACGTAGACATTCCATCACTCACTGAAGATGGAATTCAGATGGCATATGAGGCATTCGAGAATGTGAATGTATTGACAAGTTCGAGTATGATTGGTTGACTGCTAATGATAAAGATGCTAATTTTCTTGATCAATTCATTAGAAGCAGAGTTTGGAGGTTATCGAAGGTTAAAGAAGCAGTTACTGATGGTGAATAAACTGTTTGTTTAAAATGGGCTAGGGTTCGTATTACTGAGGATTGGATGATCTTTCATAACATATCTAGTTTTTGTCATCATTCAATCCAATAAATCGTCCATACACTCATCAACAACTTCTATTAACACCAAAACACTCAATAATCTATAGTCTCCCTTTGAAGAACGATATTGTGATGAATGATAACAAGAGAGACTGTTTGAATGATGTGCTTAGAATAAGTTTGTTGATTATGTGAAAAACGAATACAGTAGTAGCTCGAAATGATTCAGGACCAAAGAATATCGTTGTTGAAGCAGGATACTTTGATCAAGAATCATTAGAAGAGATGTTTGGTTCATATCTCACATTCACAGAAGATGGATATGCACATCCTTCTGGTCCTGCTTATGATCTAGTGTTTCAACAAACACCTGATTTGAGTCGAATATTGGGATTTGATGAAATTCAGGCAAATGGTGTTAAAGGAAGAGAACCAGTGGATGTATCAAATGGATTGAATTGTATTCGAATCTACAGTAATCTGGTAAAGCAGATGATATCATATGAAACAAGTCCATTAGTAGATTGTATGATCTATTCAACAATGGGATTGAACAATGTGTGTTCGTTTAGTAATTTGAACATATCTACAGTTCGTATGAGTGATTTGCGTTCAGTTCAGTTTGATACATAAGATCATCAGGAAGTAATGTCAATCACATCTACATCCATCATTCTCTAAGTGATTACATTTGATGTTATTAGTTGTTTTGATAATACAAGAAGAGTGATTGTACTAAGATTCTTCACTTTGGTATGGAAGAGAATAATTCTCTTCTAATTCGTCATATCCTTCATAATCTAGATTCATATTCTGTAATCATGAAGTCCCTCCTTTTACACTCCATCTTCAATAGGTTATGAACAAATAGAACAACTTCATCAATATGATCACTTACACTTTGCTTATGAACTATTACTCACAAGAATCACGGTTATATCGAATGTAGTTCTCAAGAGCATCAGCATCTTAATTATCAATCAATCAATCAATCATACTTCTAGACTGCAATTCTGTTACATCACAGAATGTATATTCCAGCTGAACTGCACCTTCAGTGAGTGTTGGAATGTCTAATTCACATTCAATCATCAATCACCACTCTCCAGCATCACTCTACTTATACCACAGAAACTCTCACCATCTCCTTTGAATAGAATTAGAGAAGGAAGATCTAATCAATCAATCATCATTATCATTTATACTTCTCATTATCAACTCATTCGATTCAACAGTATCCCTATCACCACCAAGGGCTCCTAATCCAAGAGAGATTGATCGAAGTTGAGTCAAATCTTAATCAGAATTCATTCATTATTCGTACTCTCAAATACAATAGAACCACAATCAGAGAATGCGCCAGCTCCCATACTAAGAGATTGGAGAGAAGGAATATTGTTGAGAGTGAATGACTTGTTTCCTCTTCCCACACATCCCTGAATCATAACCGATTTAATAGAATTTGTTATCTCTTGCAATTGACCAATTTTCGTTATCCAGAACAATGATGGATGAAGAGACAACACATATTCAGAGGGATGAATCCAACTGTTCACTGTTACAAAGTATTCAAGACCGCCATCTAAGGTTAATAAGAGTAATTAATCTAACTTGTGCAGTCCAACACTTTAGTCTTACCAAATGATCCTTTCATCAGAATTCCATCTGAATTGAGTGATGGAATGTCTACGTCAAAATCAGTCATCAATCATTACTATCCAACTTCACTTTGCCTACATTCCAGAAATTGAAACCATGTCCTTCGAGTTGAGTTAGAGAAGGGAGATCTGATCAATAAATCATCATTATCTTTCATACTCTTCATTATCAATTCATTCGATTCAACAGTCATAGAATAACCACGAAATGTCCCATATCCAAGTTTGATGGATTGAAGTCGAGGCAGATCTCATTCATCATTCATTCAATCATTCATACTCTCAAATACTATTGATTGACAATTACAGAATACCCAATCACAAAACACAATGGATACAAGAGAAGGGAGATCCTTCAATTCAAAGGAATTATACCACATGAGTGAATCCATCCCAATGTAGATTTCTCTCAATCTATTATAATTCCTTATAGCAAATAATAAACTGCCTCTAGCATCATCACGGAATGTGAAGGTATCGATGCTAACACCCTTCCATTCATCCGATTCATTAACCACAATTCTAGGCTCTTTCATAGTAACGTCCCAAACAATCTCAAGTACCTCAATTGCTCCCAGACAATTACCATCAGATACACCCAAATTACTGTATAAGATTGGATTGTACTTTCTTCTCATCAGTTCTTCAGTAATCACAGGATTCAACCCTTTGAATTGCCCTTCATATCTCTTCCCTTGACTCCATCTCCATATATGCAATTGCTTGTCATCAAAATCATGCTTCTTCGCTGGACTTTGATATCCCGTCAACTCTTTTGAACACCTTTTATTCATCCCAGCTTCATTCAGTTTCACATCTCGCTTTCCACGTCGGTAGGATCCTCTCCATATCTCAACTCCGTCATCATACTCTATCCATATTCCGACCTCCTTTCCTTTTGAAACAGTTCCTTTCAAGACTATGTTGCCATATCTGTCCATCTTGAATACTTCTCCTTCACATTCATCATTCACAAACATCAATCTCATAAGCAGCGTTCTATCCTCTCTCACAATCAAACCAACTCCATCTTTCTTTCCTTCTTTCATGCCTACTATCATCTCGCATTCTTCGTTATCTATCAATAACTGTATTTTCGCTTCTCCAAGACATTCAGTACCCTTTGTTATCTCAGCAATCTTTATCTCATAATCACCAAGGAATTCAAGAGATGAACGACAATTCATAACAGAAATGTACTTATATCAATATAATAGGAGAAAACACCCCATGAGAGAAGACTCAGAACTCTAAATCCTATTGGATTCTACTTTATATCCATTCGACCACTCACTTTCCCTGTTTCCACTGGCTTTCTATTTACTCATATGTCTGTTTTCTATTTATTCTCTACAAGCAAGCATATTCAATCTAGTTTATTTATTTTCGACCTTTAACCTAACGTCATACTTTTCTTTCCTGATTTCACTCAGTATTTATGCATATGTAACACTAATACTGTTTAAACTATCATTTTACATAATCTACTCTCAACTTGCCACTTTCCTATGTCTTCTATCAATTTTTACAAATAAAACTCATTTAATACACTACATATTATCAACTCTCTCCATCTAAACTTGTTTCCACGATCATACATATTATGATAAATACCCGAACAATTTCATTCTATCCTATTCTCTTCAAATATCAAACTTATCCTATGTTTGTATAGGTTGTTCTCCTTTTTATTCACTCAAATATGAACCCACGTCATAATATCGACAACCCTGTGTTCTTTTCTAATACACTTGACTATGACGCGTCAAACAATTTTCTATTCATCTGATATATTTGTAATAACATTCGATACATCACTCCTTTCTTAACTCTTAAGAACATCATTTCTAACTATTACAACAACAGTTTTCAAACACTCATTATTTCAACAAACATTTGTTGTCTCAGAATCTGAAACAGTCATTGAAGCTAATAAATCACTCCATGAATCTTTAATCAACAACTCTTCATCTACACCCCAACTGCCTGAAGAGAGAGTCGTATTCATCACTTCGATACTCAGCATTTGCCATACATAATGCTTATTCATATTCCTTACCAGAATACCTTTTGTTCAAACAACATTTCCACTCATTGTGTAGATGGTCATTAATTCTCCTCTTTCTCCTTGGAACGAGATGGAATCATTAATAATTCATTATCTGGACAGGTACTTACATCAAATTCAATCATTGCCTCATCCTCACCTGCCTATTTATTGACGACATTGTGAGAATGAAGGGTCCTTGATCTATGAATGTTCCTGATATCAGTTCTTAATAGTTTTACTCCTTGCTGTGATCACATATGTCATTCCACAAATCGTCACAATAAGAAGTTGATAGGACTTCGCTTTCAATCCACTCACAGGAGCAACTCCCACAGTCACATGAATAGTGATGGTTGTTGAATCCAAAGAAACTGAAGCAATTATCACATAATCCTCAGACGAATAGAAAAGGTGGACCACTAATCACTCCAGAAACTGAATTGATGGAGATTCCTAGTGATAAAGGGGAGAAACAGTAATGAAGTGATGTAAGAACCACGCATACAAGGACGAGTGGTCTCAATTGTTCCAGAAATGAAGGAGCATTCCTCCTACATACGTCACAGTATCATCAATTGTTGTTAGTGGAATTCCTGCTGCAGGGGGAAAACACTGAACCAAGAGACGAGGACCAGGGTAAAAACTACTGAAACACACTCGTATCAAATGACGACTTGTTTCAAGATAGATGGTTGCAAAAAGAATACCAGTGGCAAAGCAGGAGTATTAGAAAAACGAGAGCAGGCAGAACTGCAAGAGAAACTATTATAAACTCCAACTGTCATAACATATTCTTCGATCCACATGAAACAAGCTTGCTATTCCAATTATACTCAAACAAGTAAACAAAAGAAACATGAAAGGAATAGTACAATCAAAGCAACAGAAACGAAATCATAGGACATCAGAAAACATATTCCATGCCAGAATACCTTATACACCACTTGGAAGATAGAAGAAGGATGAATGAATCCCACGGGAATCAGTCAACATTTGCGGTTATCTTGATACAATCAATACCAAAATAAGAATAAGTCATTTGAAGACTAGATTATTCATTAATGGTATTATTGCGAGAATATCCTTAGTAATGACAAAATGATATTAGAAAGTGATAACTGATAATTGTATTTGATTTAGTCAGTCCATTACTTACTTCAGAAGGTATTCAACTTGGTTTTTACTATATACAGTAGATTGAAAGAATTGATTAGTTCAAGTATGAACGGTTGATTGCTTATGATGGAGATGCTGATCCTCTTTATCTATTCATTTGACGGAAAACTATATCTTAAGGAGAATTGTTGATAAACAAACTGATTGGTATCATATACTAGTAAATATCCTTTAATTGTGACACTAGAGGATGGCATTCAATAGAGGTTATTGGATATATGGGTTTGTTATTTGAATGGAAAGCATGAACTGATACTGGATCGATTATGGAATATCAAGTGGGTTTTGAATGAGGATATGCATTAATAATGTATATGCCTGAATCTCCTCTTTGTTGTTATATCGAATAGTCGATAGGGGATAGAAGGATGTTTGCTGTGATTATAACAAAACTGATTTCAAGCCAATATCATGAATATGACTAGGTCTCTACTCCATAACAAACAGATGTCATCTCCATAACTAAACAGCAACCTTCTTTGTGGATTTCTTTGAAGCTGATACTGTAGTCTTTACAGATTTCTTTCCTTTTACGCCACCTACTGGCCTCGACCTCTTTCCCATTCTCACCAGCATAAGTACGACAATGCCAATTACCACAATCACTGCAATCACAATCACCACAATTATCAACACTGAAGTGCAGAATCCAGAAGCCTTCTGCCATTCTCCATCAATATCTCCTAACACACAAGTACGCTTCTGAGTACCCACATAACTTCCCTGAGTGGAACACTCATATACAGCCGTTTCACCCACCAACGTCACAGGGAACACTCCCTCAGCCATACACCGTCCCTTTCGTACCTGAATTGATACCATAGCTTGTGTAGCTCCTGATTCATTCTCAGCATACACAGTGTAAGATGTTAAGTCCATTATATCAGTTGGAATGCCCGAGATCTCTCCAGTCTTCTCATTTAGACTCAATCCAGTGGGAAGAGCCACTCCCTGATCAATATACCAACGTCCAACTATGTTTCTCACTGAGGGAATACCAGTGGTTACAGCTGTTCCCATCACAAACACATTACGAGATTGTGCGTAACGAGCATTGGCTGGAGACTTCATCACACAATGATCCATCTTGACTTCACCCAACACACCTCCAGAACACTCACGATATGAATAACCTCTGTAACCCTCAAGACAAGAAGAAGGAGAGATTTGACCTTCACCCACTGAAGGATAGTTGTCAATTGAAGGACATACAGCTCCTGATGCCTTACAATATGCTGTATGAATCGATCCCAGAGTTGTTGTAGTTGAACTAGCTACAGTAATCTCCCATCGATATCTACGGAATCCAGCCAGAGCCACAGGAACAGCAATCTGAGGCTTTGTTCTGTCACTTACCGTCTGAGACATAGCACTCAAAATCGTCACTGACTGCTCCTGAGAATCAGGATTATGGTTGGCCATGATATCAAATCCCCACCCAGTAACAGTACTTGAGCCAATAATATTGAATGAGTTCCATTTGCTTCCAACAAGATTCTCAACAGTCCATTCAATATAGGTTCCAATCATATTAGGAAGGAATCCAGTGGTACTAGGATCAAGATCCATGATTCCAGCAAGAGTACCTGAACTGGGATCAGTAGAGGTGAGAGAAGAATAGGAATCAACAACAGTAGAACAATCTTCAACTCCAAATACTCCAGTAGCATCAAACACAACAGGATCAGAAGAAGAACCACTCAAACGACGATGAATCTCGAAACTGAATACATTAATGCCTTCCTCAATTCCAGCTGTTAACAGAATCACATGGAACTTCGAGAAGGAAGTAGGATCATGATCAGTGATCGATAAACTCAAAGAATCGAAATCATCTTCAAGATTGAATCGAGCAACCAGATTTCCATTCAGATAGGCAGCTACTCCTCCAGAATACTTCACTCGAACATTCAACACTTGGTAATCATTCACTCCACTC
>NW_014569123.1:0-11365 GCF_000743755.1 Blastocystis sp. subtype 4
AATTCACGTTCTTTGAATATCAAATAGTTTACACCCATCAATATTAATGCAAATCCCAAAGAACGAATTTGAAACATTAACCAGCTATCAACATCAACTAGCAACCAAATCTACGCACGCTGGAATGTTCCATTCTTCTTTCTTCTCTTGTTTACACACTTCTTCAGTACACTTCTCCTCTGAATTCATCTTCTTGACTCATTTCTCTCTTTTGCATATGCGAAAATAGTGGTATTTATTCGAGATGGAAGAAATGAAAAGGGAAGCAACAAAGATTGGTTTTAATGGAGTACGAATCCAAGTTCAATCAATAACTACTCTCTCATTAACAAACACTTACTATTAGTTTCTATTCTTTGTCAATACAACTTTCAATTCTCTTAATCTATTACCATTCTCATTCCATACTATCGATTGTAATTCTTTCCTACAACTCCACTTACACCAACTTTCCTTCGTTTCTATACCCTTATTCCACTTTCATTATCTCACCTTTGTATCAGTACTTGAATACATCATCTGACTATTAAGTGGAGGTTTATAATCATTCTGAGCAAAGTACTTCTATTCATCAACTTTACCACACTTCTATACACGAAGGAGAATCAGTCGCACGATATCCTGTTTCAAACGATCCAAAGTATCACAAATACGACCAGTTGCCATACGAGGAACTTGTACATTCATCTCTGCAAGAATCTGAACCACTCGACGTTGGGTACTATCTGCAAAATAACCAGAAGCACTCTATTCCTCAGTATTCTCCATCATTCTCACATTATTGTCAAATCGAGCACTTCGTAACGTTACACCAGCACTTCCTCGCACATACACTGGATCCTCTTTCAATACACGAGGAATTGCATCAAGATCATCATAAGGACCATATCCCTCTCTCTTATCCATATTACTCAACCCAGTCAACATGGTATCAATTGCCTCAATCCGACGCAACAAACCCTCTTCATTTCCATCATTAGTACTACTTAACACAAATCCACGTTCAACTGTCAATCGACGATTCTTACACAACGAATTGTCAAAACTAACTCTTTACTCTATTCCATCTCTTACTTGTAATTCAGCAATTGTTCTTCTTCCCATGAGAGTTGACTTCCTTGTTCCTTTCGATAACGCAATATCAGCTTTGAAACTGTATAGAAACGTAACTGACATGCCTCCAAATTGTAATTAAACCGAGTACTCATCATATCCACTATTACTGGCCAACGGAGATTATAACTACTCTCAAACTCACTTCCTACACCTACTTCCGACATAATGAAAACAAGTAATCAGTACACTTCTTATCCCATGAATCTACTTTACATTTTGCTCCCACATACTCATCCTCTAACCAATCACAACTCTAGCACAATATCACCTGTATATTCAATAACACATGTAGGATGCACAGATACATCATTTGGAGGATCCATCGATCCCTCTCCCACCTTTTCCCAATGTTTCACATGTTCACTCTTCTTTCCTTTCGATATCTGTAATGGAACCAATTCCCATTTTGATGCTTTTCGTTTGGACATCGGAATCCCTAAAGTTCATAACTTTCCTTCAAACAAACCTTCACTTGTATATGATGGAACTAACGAACTTTTGACATATCCTTTTACTAGTTCATTCAATATTCGAGGTCGTTTCTCATCTCCACTTTCCTTTTCAACACCACTCTTCCGTTTCCGATCAATTTCAATTCGAGGAACTTTATGAAACGCCAAAGAAGAAATCAGAGCATCCATATCCTTCTTTGATTCTTTTCCAATGAATTCCAATAATCATAGGGATTTTCATCATTTGGATCAATCAACAAAACGTAGATTAAAGGATTTCCAATGAAATCAAACAGATATCTAGAATATAATTCAAACAAACAAAACATTGCTTCAGTAGATACAGACCATATACAACCATAAGTACTAAGAAAACCACATATAACAACTTTGCAAAACTCAATTCTCTTGCTAATTGTCACTCTTCTAATTCAGTCCTACACTCATCTTTCAATTCCATTACAGACACTGTATAATCAATTGATGATGATACAACCCAGTCTCTTTTGCATTTACCATCATTTGTAGTTTCTTCATCCTCTCCTAACCGTTCTTCTATGGTATCCAAGTTATAATGGCCAGGAAGATCTACTAACGAAGTCACAGGTAATGCATGTCTGCTTCGTAACTATTCATCAACTCACTATTCAATAATTACCTTCATACCATATTTCAACTCAGGCACCTTTAACACACATACTTCACCTTCATTACTCCCCAACATCAACAATGAATCATCTTCACTACACTCATACATCCTAATCATTCTTACCACAATTCCATACAACACATACTGTATTTCATCTTCAGACTCTTCTCACCTCTCCACTCCACTTTCTTATCTTCAACCTTCCTATTAGTCCCAATTCACTCTCTCACCTCTAGACTGTATATATCCACATGACAGCCATCTCCTCCTGAATACAATACAACCATCCGAGTTGCTGACTGGAATACGATCTGTTGAACTGTATTTCGTTCATAAGGACACTGGATCCGCTGTACAATTCCATTCGTCTCAATATCAATCACTGCAACTTCTCCCTTTTCACTTCCCACAATACACTACAATCCAACACACTTTCAATCCTTACATAGTTCTCTGTTGGATTCAGTTGCATCGCACTTATTCCCACACCAAATACATTTACACTAACTTCCAATCGCAGTTCACACTCTCGTTCCATTCCAGTCCTCTTCAATCCAAAGCACCAACGACGAAAGACTCCTTCCTCTCCTCCTGTCATTACTGTCACGTCGTCACTCTTTACTACAACCACACTCTGAAGTCCACCACCTGTCTCTGTCTTTTCAAATAGTACACGCTCTAATCTATTCATTATGTCCTTCTTTTATATCTACTTCAACTTACTCCCTTCTTCTCCTCTTACAACACGGTAAATCACTAAGCCATCTCGCACACTTCCAAAAATAAAACGACCCTATTATTCAAATCCATACAATACTCTTTCCTACATTCGAAGCACCTACAACTTCATGAACCAATTCTTCGCCCATATCCTCCATTATCAATGGTTTAAAATGGATGTAACCATCAGCAGATCGCTTAATACCACCAATTGTCTGTAAATCAACTTAACTCAACAAAACTACAATATAATTTGCTATTCCACTCTTTGCACTCCCTCCACCTCCACTTAGTAACAATTGAGGACAAATTCCTATTCTTTCAAGATTCCTCTCACTCCTACGTGTTTTCCGATCCAGAAACGATGGACAGTGATATTTTCGCATACAGTACACAGGTCCAGGAAGTGCAATTTGATCTGTACTCATTCCTTAACGATTATGCTGTTCTCCCAACACGATTTCTCACCTCTTTCTATTCAGTTTCGTTCTCTTCTTTCAGGATATCAACAAACAAACTCAACTATACTACATTAGAAAAACCAGCTCAATCCTCTCGATCCAAACTTTGTCTCCATCACCTTCGACTCTTCAGGACTATATCACATCCAAGAATCATATATACCTCATTTCAAGAAGCTCTTCTACTACAGGAACCAACTTAGTCTGTTCAGATCGTGTACAATCACAGAGGAACTTCACTAAAGTGTGACGAAGATACTGCATGTTCTCCTTTCCTGTCATTGATTTCATTTGTTTCATATCACCCTCCAGTTCACTGATATACTTATTCTTCAGTTTCAACTCCACATCTAGACTCTCCACACGACTATATTCGATTCCTTCCATTCCCTCTTACTCGCTATTCTCCTTGCTCACTCGACGTAATTCCTCCACTTCTTTCCGTAGTTCATCAATTATCTTGTGAGGAAGCTTGTACATCCCTCTACAATCAATTCTTTCCTGATTCCCTACAGACTCGTTTCATCTACATCTCGAGTCACATCCATCAGAATTCGATCACTCTCACTTTCTGCCTCTATTGCTCATCTATCATATTCATCTCTACGAGACAAACGATTATCCTTATTCAATTCGGTCGACAGACGTACATCTGCAGGCATTTGAAGTGAAATGGGAATCTCATTCACAATCTGAATGGGGACAGCTGACTCAGTTTCAGTTTTCATGGATTGGACTCCAGATAATTGTCCTGATACTTCAGGATCCCCATCTGGTTGGGCAGTTGTCTCAATCTTGTTATCATCAGAATACACAGAAACAGATCTGTGTTCCAACATCTTCACTGCCTTTTCTAATCGTTCCAATGCAGTATCCTTTAATTCAAGTTCTTCTTTCAAAGCCTTTTCCCTCCGCTTCCTCTCCTCCAGTTCTGATTCTATCCTGATTCGACACTTCTCCTCTTCTTCCAGAGTATCCCTTCGACTCAACAACTCCTTCTTCATTTCTGTTAACAAATTCTCCTTTTCTTGAAGTATCCTCCGCATCTCTTCCAACTCATTCTCTGTCTCACTTGCTCGTTTCTTCTCATTTTCCTCACTCACCCGTGATACTTCCTCTGCTGTGCTAACTCGCTTCTCCATCACGTCTAACGACTCTCGTAATGTTTTGACCTCATTCATTGCCTCTAAACACCGATCCTGAAGCAAAATCGTTGCTGTCTTTGTTCGTTTCTTATATCCTTCATATTCCTCTCTTATTCGCTCCAATTCTTCATTCATTCCCTCCTGATGTGATGAATTCTCCATACGACACACTTCCAGAGCATGTGTTAACTCTTCAGGCAGATCTATCTCTGGTAAGACACTCTTCAGAGCATTTGATAATACCCACTTGTTCCAACTCTCATTCTCTGATCTAACATCGATCAACACCCATTCTTCCACATTCACTCCTTCATTAATAAGGCGACATCGAGCATTCACAGATACATCACGTGGGATCACAGCTGGATTGAAATGGATTTCGTCATATTCTCGCTCCTTCTCCAGATCCTCCATCTTCTTCTGCAACTGAGACAGCAATGCTCCTGTTCGAATCTCACCTTGTTTTCTACAGTCAATACATCCTTCCAGTCCCACTTAATCGCCAATTCATCAGTAATAGATTCTTTCAGTTTGGTTATATGACTCTAGAATCATCCTTCTCAATTACTCTTACCAATTGATCTTCCTTCTCTTTCATCTTCTCTTCCAATTCCTTCTATAGATCACTCTCTCTCATCAACCTCACAATTGAAGTCTTCTGTGTACTGATCACTCCTCCTAACTCACTAATCACTTGTTCTTTCTCTCGAAGACGACGCTCACACTCAATTCTGATATCTGATTGTTCACTTTGTTCATTCTTCAATGCAATAATCACTCCATTTAGTTGACTGACTTGATTCTGTAACTGTATCCTTTCACTTTCCATTGTACTCACTCGTTCACTCAGCATACTCTATTCATTACACTTCTTACCAACCTTCACATTCTCCTTCAGGACCACTGTTGACTTGTTAATCAAACCTTTCAATCGTATTTCCTGCTGTTGGCTATGTATCAATTGTTCTTTCTTCTCCTACCTTGTCTTTAACTCTGACTCTAATTCTTGCTATGGTTCATCCTTTTCATTCACATATACATTTCGTTTCTTCACTTTCTCATATTCTTCCTCTTGTTGTCTCTATCATTCATTCTCTTTTCCTCATCTACTTGACTCTGGGCCATTCCTTCCTTCTCCTCCATCACCATCTACATTACAGTTCCTCTCAACTCTCTACACTCAGTTTGTTTTCCTTCTCCTGAATTGCTGCTAACAGTTGTTTACTTCGATCCTGGAGAGACTGGACAGAGATCATGAGTTCTTTCTAGGAATGGAAGAAAGAAAATAAGAAGACAGTGTGTTGTTGAGACTGTGTCAGTTCGGATTGAAGGTTACGAAGTTGTGATGATGATGATTGTAATCCTGATTCCAATTCAGTAACTCGAGATGAAGATGATTTCAGTTCTGATTCCAATTCAATCACACGAGAAGAGGATGATTTCAATTCTGATTCCAATTCAGTCACACGAGAAGAGGATGATTTCAATTGACTCAATTCTGATTCCAATTCAATCACACGAGAAGAAGATGATTTCAATTCTGATTCCAATTCAATCACACGAGATGAAGATGATTTCAATTGACTCAATTCTGATTCCAATTCAATCACACGAGAAGAAGATGATTTCAATTCTGATTCCAATTCAATCACACGAGAAGAAGATGATTTCAATTCTGATTCCAATTCAATCACACGAGATGAAGATGATTTCAATTCTGATTCCAATTCAATCACACGAGATGAGGATGATTTCAATTCTGATTCCAGTTCAGTCACACGAGAAGAAGATGATTTCAATTCTGATTCCAATTCAGTAACTCGAGAAGAAGATGATTTCAATTCTGATTCTAATTCAGTCATTCGAGATGAAGATGATTTCAATTCTAATTCCAATTCAGTAACTCGAGAAGAAGACAATTTCAACTCCCCCTCCAATACACACACTCTTTCTCCTGCTTCCTTCAACTTCCCTTCAAGCTCCACAATACGAGACTTAGAGACATTGGATTCATCTGTTTCAGCCCTCTTTGCAGCCTCATCCTTCTATACATCACTCCTCAATCTCATTCTCACATTCCGTTTCATCACAATCTTGGCTTTGGCCAACAACACCTTCAAGTCCTGAATCTGTTTCTCACTAACAATCATCTCATACTTCAAATCTTACTCTTCTTCATGTCTCTTCTTCCACTCTTTCTCACGAACAGTACACTCTTCCTCTAAAACAGCATATGCCTTTCTCTTTTCTTCCTAAAGTCAATACACTCCCTAAAATCAACCATTTCATTTGTATACTCCAATGACACTTCTTCCAATCGTTTCTAACCATCAGCTAAAACAGACGACTACTACAGATAATACACTCTTTTCATTCTTCAATGTTGCTTCATTATCTTCATATCCTTTCTATGTCTCAACTCATAACAAGCAGCAAAAACCACAGTCTCTTCCAATACTCGTATTCTTTCCTTTGATTTCGAATCTTCTTCTGTCATCTTTTGCTATCCTATCACTATCAAATCAAAAACAGTACAAGTCGCTGATTCATCAATGCAGCCACTTTCAAAAGCTTCTCATAATTTGTTCTCTACAAATCATATACTTTAGAAAATGTAACGAGTTCTACTGAAACCTCTGCCTGATTCATTAATACTATTTCAATCGCGTTGGAAACGGTAACAATTCAACAGGCGAGCAGTAGTTGTACAATGCACTTTAGTTCTATATCCTCTTCATCCCATTTTCGGAATTCCAAAAATATTTCCCTTCTCAAGTCCAAAAATCAATTTGATTCTTGTCATTCAAACCCCGTTCATTTCAAAAACACCTTCTCTTCATCGAATCTCGTTGTTGTTGATTGGTAATTCCCAATTTCCTCCATTGGAAACCTACAACCATTTCTAGTATCTTGAAAAGACTTAGTAAACCAACCTCACTTGACGATGAGTACAGATCAGGAGGATGGTGAGATTGTCATGAAGTTTGATATCAACTCTGTCAAACTCAAACAATCAGCTTCTTCACCCAAGGCTACTACAACAAATCCAATTCCTTCCAAACGAGAAGGAACAGGAGATTCTAAAGGGGAAATGGATGTTATGAAGGAAATCCTCACCATTGCTGACTCAGGACTTGTATTGATTCTTCATTCCTCTCATTTGTAGAATCCAAGACCTGTTCTTCCTATTGTTCCTAGTACTCTTTCCAACAATTACAACTGGAAAATGTGGAACGAATGGTACTCAGGTAAGATACAATCTATTTTATCAACGGCAGCACTCTCAATACCTGAAAGGGAACCACTTCGGAATCGACGCATCAATCGTCTTTTCTCCCTTCTTATCACACGGTCTCCACAACAACCACTCGTTTTCGCCTGTCTCATGCCCTCCAATGGTCCTGTTCTCCTTCATCAAACACTTCAGCTCACACCAAATGAAATGGCTCTTCTAACACACATTCCTATTCTTCAAGGTATTACTCTGGAGACTCTTCCTACAGCAACATTGGCTCAGTTTGCTCAACAGTGCAAGGAGATTCTTAGTCCACCTCAGGGAAGCAACATCATCACAGTCCTTCTCTGTTTTTCAGTTCATCGCAGTCTCCTTGAGGCTTTAGAATTCCACTTGATTCCACAATTAGTTATTCGGGATGTAGGACGAACTCCAATTCATCGTCCCTCCCTTCACATTCCTCAGAGTCTCCACTCCCTCTTCGTTTCTCCAAGTACTCCAATCACTCTTCGAGATCCCTTTGCTCTTCTGACACGTTATCTCAATCCACTCCACTTGACATGTAAATGGATCAATATCCCTATTCCATCTCAACCCTCACTTCATTGGGTTCGATATGAAATCTTACAGGGATCACGACTCTGTCTCATTGGCTATGTACAATTTCATTTCTCACTCCAATCTAGTGTATTGTCAGAAACTCTGAAAACAATCAAAGAGAAGCTTTTGCTGTATTGCGTCATTTGTGGGGTCAAGCACCTCCATTGCTCTATCGAGGACCTCCTTCTCGTCAGGAACTCGAGTATCTTGATCACTTTTTGCGATGTATCTCTTCTTCTCATCTCTCATTTAGGTGTGTGTGGTACTGCCTCCTTCTCCCTTCCTCAGACAACGGCTCTCCTTCCGCTCTTGTTCCGATCAATCGAAAAGGAAGTCGACTATGCCTTACAGAACTTCGCATCACAAGAAGCAGTAATCAATGCTTCAGTAGCACCTACTGTCGGGATTTCCAGTTCATCTGTCACTCCAACAATCACATCTCTTCCTGCAATCAAGGAACCGTTCATAGAATCCAGCAATGAACCATCTCTTTCGTCTCAAAAACGTACTCAGCCAGCAATGATATCTCTTCCTGATCTCTCTCTCGATGGAGATGCTCAACTCATTCTCATCATTGATCTAGATCTCACTCTTGTTCATGCAATTCATGACGATGATGCAATCTCTATCTTTAATCAGTGGATGAGTTCAGTGAAGGATGATAGTTGGATAAGAGAGATTCAAGCCCAACTCAACTCCTTAGAACTGTTCTATATCGATGATAATGGTAGTAGTCGCTTCAGTAATCTGTTGATAAAAACACGACCTGGAATCATAACATTGCTTCATGAACTGGCCGCACGCTATGAGTTGATAATCTATACTCAGGGAGAAGTCCAATATGCTGAACAGGTAATGAAGTTGTTGGATCCAGATGATAGTCTTTTCAAAGGACGCTTCATTGCTCGAGGAGAGGCACAGGAAGAACCTCAGAAGAAACTCCTCTCTAAGATTCTGGATTGCTGGAACACATATGTGAAAGAGCATACTGGATACGATCCTTCCAATCCCAGTAGTGAGTTGTCTCGATGTGTTTTGACACAATCGGAGCTTGAACAACGTCTTCTAATACTTGATGACAAGGATGATGTGTGGGAACTAACAGGATCAGAGGAAAAGTCGAATCCCATCGATCATCTGGTGAAATGTCTGCCCTATTTCTTCTTTGATAACAAGGGTCGTTATGATCTTCAACGACTCCAGATGTGTGAGCGACTGGAAAGTGATTACGTTCGTCGATTGACTGGTATCTTTGCTGAAGTCCATACACGATGGCAACGACAGGGAGGACGAGTGATGGAAGCCTTGCGTTCCACACGACGGAGTGTTCTCCGTGGACTTCGAATTGCCTTCTCTAGTATCATCGAACAGTCTGAAGGAGTGGAAAACAATCTGCTATATCAACTCTTGGTAGAATATGGAGGTGCCTATGTGACGGATCTCACCAACTGCGATCTCCTGGTATGTCGACAACTGCGTACTGCCAAAGTCAATCAAGCTCAGTTAAATCATGTTCCTGTTGTATCTATACGTTGGTTGGAGGAATGTGTCAAGTACTGGCGACTAGCTCCATTGGAACCTTTCTATCTGGACTTCAAGCAGGATCTACAACAAACTGCCTTGTTAGGAAAAGAAGCTGTAGATAGCTATCATATCCAGGCGAAGAATGTGGCTGATACTCATCTCTTTACAGTTACAGAACCACCTCCTGCCTATCAGGCGTTGCGTCAGAATGAACCTAAGGATTCTCAACTGATTGACTATGACCAACTCATTCTGAACGAACTACAGCAAGCTTCACCTCCAAGCAAACAGCTTCGATTGTCCCCTGAACTATTGGGATCTTCAGAAGCACAGTTCTCACCACCTGTGATTCCTCCAAGTCAAAAATCGATTGTGTAAGGTGACAATAGTCCTATAGCACTCTTATTGTTGTGTTCACTCAGACATATCTTTATTGTATATTGACCTTTTCAATTCACTTTGTTAGTTTCACAAACAACTCAATTATTATTGTACATACAGAGAGATGGAAGAGGGTATTCTTGAACAGATTATTCAACGATACTACAACAATTCCCTGTTCGAACAAGCCCTTCATTTTAGTAACGAACTTGTGAGAAATGAACATCAATATCAGTTGTAGATTACAAAATCAAAACAAACTCATCATCTGAAACAACATCTTCAACTCCTCTTCCACTGTCAGCGTTTCCATCAATTGATTTTGTTTTATCAAAAGTACTTTACTAGATTGGATGATTTTCCATAGAAATGGATTTAAAGCGAGTGAAATGGACAATCTCAAAGAAACTGTGTACTATATTAAATCCAATGTTAGTACAGTAATAGACTAATCATTCTAGATTCAAGTGGGTGAAAAAGGACTTGTCCATTCTCTCCTCCAATCTCTTTTAGATACATTATCCTTTGAAAATCTCTCAAGAGATCAATGTGTTCTTATTTCGGAACTCTATTACTTGTATGGTCAAGACCTAGAAACAGAGAGTGAAGAAAAAGCAATAAAAGCGTACTACAATCCTGTTGTATTCATACTAGATATGAATCCAGTGTAAAGTGGGATGTGTATCATCTCTTCTCCCAACAGAGACTTGCGGAGTTAAAACCGTATTCTGAAGCAAAGACATCACTTGATAAGAATTGTTCGTTGTTCTTGCAACAGCAACCACAAGAAGGATCCATTCTTAAGAGTATCAAGAAGACAATTNTCCATCCATCTTATCTGAACAACGATTACAAACAATCATTAAGGAATCACCTAGGAATGAACCAATTCAGTTGAATTCTAGTCGTTGGTATCTCCATCGAGGTGATCTCATTCATTGTGAGCAGATCCTTCAGGCGTGTGTTTCAGTTTGTAGAGTGAGGTTGTAGACAGTTCGCCCAAGGGATCTATTCTCCATCAATCCTTATGGCATATGGAGAGATCTTGGCATTACGTCATCAGTCAGACTCACTCTTCTTGT
>NW_014569122.1:0-6566 GCF_000743755.1 Blastocystis sp. subtype 4
GCCTCTCTTCTCTTGGCAATCAGATCCGACTCCAACTACAACTCATTTCATTCATCCGCAAATCACCTGAGCATATTCCTTCTCATACATCTCACTGCGTTTCACCATCTCAGCACGCTTGGTCTTATCAGCAGCCACAATATCAGCGGCAAGCTTCTCAGCAGCAGCCTTCAACTCAGCATCACGACGCTGCTTCAGAATAACAGACTGGGGACTACCAAAACGTAAGAACAGTTCTCAATCCAATTTGGATCAGCGGAACATGCCTTCAAAGAAATCAGAATACTCTGAGATCTCAATTCCTCTCAAAGGACTAGACACTGTCTATCCAGATGAAAGATTAATCAATAGAATCCGTGACTTCAGTAGATCATAACCATCACCTACACAGGCATAATAACAAAAACAAAGTGTTGGTAGAAAGAAAAGTGAACCACAAATGAATCGAAACCCTAGGATTCTCATCTCTCTATTTATTTCCTGCTTGATTGCATCAACCCCTTTTCTATACATATCAACGAAAACAACAGTTCAAATGAATATCGAGTAACAAACAGAACCAATGGAACTTCACCATTGACAAAGTAGTTACATCACGCAGCAACAAGAACATGCTCTCTTGGTCTCGGCAGACTGAGCAGCCGGTGCTGTTGCAGGCTGAGGCATAGGCTGAGCCACAGGTTGGGCCACAGGCTGAGCAGTCGGTTGAGAAACTGGCTTTTCTGCAGGCTTGGCAGGCTCTGCAGTCTTTCCAGAGAAATACACAGTACAACACCCATGATTGGGAACATCATCATCGAAAACTAACTTCTCGGAGTTCAGAATTTCCAAGATGGCAGGCTTAATCTTTCTAACACCACCTTCACTATGGTTTCCAGCACCCCAAATAACTACGAGCGTTCCTTTTCTTCCAATCTTCTCAAAACGCTCCTTTACACGCTCAACAGCTTCCTCCACATACAATCCATGCAAATCAATCGTATACAAGTCATTACCCATATTATGAGCATTAAAGAAGGCCTCAGCGGCTTGACGGTTGAATTCCTCCATCTTTGCGCCGTGCTCCTTTCCCTCATCGGAAAGCTCCTTCGCCTTCCCCTTGTCACCTGATTCAAACTCCTTCTTAGATTTCTCAAAGCATTCTCCTCGAAGCTTTGCCTCCTCTCCAGCCTTATTTCTCAGCTCCTGAGCTTTATCCAAGGCCTTCTGCTTTTCGGGACTGATTGGTTGTTCCATGACTGTTCTTTTATGAATGGAAAATGACAGAAAAAGAGCCAAATTTGTTTAGAATAAAAAGCATCGTATCTCCTTCTTCCTGCATTTGAAAGAGGTTCTTTCTAGGGTTCCAACATGTCAAGACCTGTAGAAGGTATCTTCACATTACGAAACGGTAATAATCCATGTAGAGAGTATGAAGTTCACACTGCAAAGCGTGAAGATATCTTCTTCTGTCCGCAAGAAGATGACTTCATCTACATATTTAGAAAATGCAAATCTGACATCCGTTTCATTGACTCCTTCATTCCGCAAATCGTAAGTATTGTGACTATTTGGATTTCATTTTTCATCGAATATGACTAATATGGTTTAGATCGTACTCAAATCAACCATATGGTGTTGTGCGGGATACTAATAGCTTGCGGTCTCTTGCAAATCATTTTCAATTGTATTTCAACCGTATGAACAAAGTGGGGTTTGTAGTTCGTGTTGATTTCTAGCTTCAAGAGGAATTCTTTGGGATCCAACAGCAGTTGGATAGCGAAGAGAAAAAAGTGAAGAATATTGGAGATTGTGAAGTGGAGTTAAGAATTTGTTTTAAGTCTGTACCTCAGGTATTAGAACTAGATAAATACTATATAGGTGTTCTTTGATGCTGAATTTGATCTCTCGGACCCTGTTATGTTTAGTGTAGTTCTTGATCCCAATGAACACTTTAAGGTAGTTAATTATAAGGTATTCTTTATTTTTTGTAATTATCCTAGTTATCAGGTTATTTGGATCTGGTAGAGGTATGTTTAAATGAACAAATCTCTATTCAATCGGAATCCCTGTTTTCAGCAATTCGCCAACTTCAAGATTTTCAAATTCGAGTGAGTGAAACTCTTCAGATTATCCGGTCGTTGAAGTGATCGAACAGATTTCTCCTTATCTGTAGAGATGAAGTGAGGTCTGTGAAACAGAACCATACCATTCCTCCTTTGCTGATTCCTGTGTACTCAAGACGAATTAGCAATCTTAAGAAGGTTCAGCAGTTAGTAAGTATGCTTTTCCATGGTTATATGTAGACCAATCAGATTGCAAAAATTCGTAGTACTCTAGATCAAGCTCAAAAGTATTTGAATCGGTATGGAAGATGTCCTTTTCTAAACTCTAGTAATCAATATGAAGATAGTTACGCTTGCATCCAGAAGTGTAAATCCTATTTACGAGGTGATTTGGGAGGGATCAAAGCACTTAGTGGGGTTGTGTCTGTACTGGATTCTACTCAAGATCTTCTATGTAAGAAACTGACCAACCACTTCGTCTCTTTGTGTTTGGATCTTGATGCAGGATCGAAAGTCCAAAAGGAAACAGAAGAGAACGAAGCGGATGCAGATGATGAAGACGAGCAGAATACACAAGAAGGTCGAAATGGAAGTGAATTCTGATTGATAGATACATTGGAACAACAGTTAACTCCAATCTTTTATGCATTACTAAGTCTGAAATGGCTTCTTCGAACACTTGATGTGTATAAGGAGAAGGCAGAAGATCAACTTCAAGAGATAGTGAATAGTGTTAAGACAATCTGTTTGGGTCCTACTATGTGAATATGAATTGACTGATATAATGAATAGAGCATCCAATCCTAATGGATTACAGCAGTTGTCTCATAAGGATTTCATCACTACGTTGGATGTGCTATGTGAACAGTTCCTAAGGACAGCAACTCGTTCTCGTCATGTCGTTGCTGTTTGTAATAATATCCTTGCTACTATCCCTACACGACAAGAAGGACAACAAAATGAACAAGATGAAGGTCTTTGGATCACCAATTCTGAACGTACAACGCTTCAACAGTACCTTCAAACCCTTCATACGTATACCTGGACCAAAATGCAACAACACATGGGTACATTGTTGGAAGCCCGATCGGAATTACATGCTCAGCTGCCTGTATCTGAATTACGCCAAGTGTGGGATCATTGTATGGACTTTGTTGGAGTTGCTGGACGAATTTATGGAACCAAAGGTAAGTTATTGTTAAGTACACTGTTGCGACAAGCTCGAGATTCATTGGAATATATGCATAAGAATCAGTTGGTACATCTTCAGAGCCTCCTTCATGAAGAGTTATGGAAACCTGCTCTTGTTCCAAGTGCTCTTCAGAATGAGATTACCGGACTCTATGATAATCCTCGTGTAGGAGTTGAAAATTGTTATAACAAATAGACTGCAGGTCTATTTGTTCAAAACAATGGAGGTGATGTGATTAGTGCTCGTCCTCGATTGGTAATTGGATCGAATTCATTCTGTGTGACACATTCACTCCTTGAATTAGTGAAGATGTTATTCAATTATCTCTTATATGCTCGTTGCTTCCAAGGTCTGGGTCCCGAAGTAATGCATCGTGTATTAGATTTGTTCAAAGTCTATAATACCTCATCTCGTAATCTTGTTCTCAATGCTGGAGCCGTCTCTCAAGGCTTCTTAAAGCGAATCAGTGCTCGTCATATTGGTAAGGATATTCTTTCTTGTATTACTGAAAGCTCTTGTCACACAATGTTTAGGAGCCATTACAGAAATGGTAACACTTGTACAAACAGCTCTCATTATCTATCTTCCTCCTTCCCAGCATCGGATTCTAACAGAACTCATGAAAGGCGTGTTAGTGATATATGAAGACCATCGAAAGCAACTCTTCCAGAAATTCCCTGAGATCATTCGTTCGGTTGCTGAAAAGGCTTGTACTGATATTGAAGTAGGTCTATTGGAGTGTCTCTTAGTGTCAGCATATTGATTGGAAAGAAGCTGTAGCTTCTCCATCTCCATATATGGATAATCTAATTAAGAAGATTGAAGTACTTCTCTCCCAGTTGAAGCCTATTCTTCCAGATGACCAGATTCAAACAATATTTGCCACTATTCTAACGGAGTTAACACTCTTCTTGACAAATCGATTTGAAACACTTCAACCCCAAGATCTTCCTCTCTCTGCTCGTGAACGGTCAGTACTAGTGGTATGAATGAGAGATAGAATTGTTGCTGATGTGATGTGTCTTCTGGAGGTATTCCGACGAATTCCTGGTATCCCGGAGCGGGGATCAGCATTGGAGACTACATTCCATGATCGTTATCTCTATGACCAGAAGGTAGTCCCTGAGATTGGGAATGAGAAATCAATGGAAACACCTGGAAAGGTCGAACAGATGACGGAAGAGAACCAAGTGGAGAATGTGGAAAAGATAGAGCAGACGAAGGAAAGTGAGCAAATGGAAGTGAAAGTAACAGAATCATCTGAAAGTGAATTGCATTCGGAGACACCAACTGACAGTGTATCCAGTGTTTAGTGGTTTTTTGTTTGTTTGGATGATTTGGTGTTCACTCTTTCCTTAAGCCACCACCGATTATGGAAGTGATTAATCCAAATGGAGTCAAAGTCTACAATCTCTCTGCTGGAAAGACCTTTCCAAAAGTAAACCTCTCCTTGCTATTCTTAGCGTGTAGTTTCTTTCAGCGGCTCAACGAAGGAAATTAGCAAAGGACGATGGTAATTGATTCTATTCATTCATCTCATTCCTCAGACTATCGTACTCGCATCGAATTGATTCAGGATTTTGAGTTTAATCAGTCGTGTCAAAAGATCAAGGTATCTAAAGATGGAAATTATATTATGACAAGTGGTAGGTGGTTAGTTGTATGTCTTTTATGGATAGGTGTGTATCCTCCGATGGTGAAGTGTTTTGATACACAGCAGTTGAGTGAAAAGTTCAGACGTCATTTAGAATGTGAAATCGTCCAATTCCAGTTTCTCTCCGACGATTTTAGTAAGTTTGCGTTTCTCCTTGCCGATCGAACTCTGGAATTCCATGCCCGTTATGGATTTCACTATCGCACTCGCATTCCCAAGTTTGGACGAGATATCACATATCATAAGGTATTGGTGAAGAGTTATTGTCAATATTAGGAGCGGTGTGAATTATTTGCTGTGGGTAGTAGTCCTGAGATTTATCGTCTGGATCTGGAACAAGGTACATTTATGGCTTCCATTCCTGCCCACTGTTCAGAGTTGAATAAAGTGGTGTTGGCTCCTGTCCATCAAATGTTGACTGTAGCCAATATAAAGGGAGAGATTGAGTGCTACGACAGTCGTACTCGTGATTGTTTGCAATGTGTGAAGATTTTTGATAGCGAGGCACGGGACCTTCGATTCAGTGCTGATGGAATGCAGCTGGCGATTGGTAGTGATAACGGTCAAGTGAAGGTGTTCGATATTCGAAACAATCGTCCCTTCCTGGAACTGGATCATGTCTATGAGACACCCATCACTAGTCTGAAGTTCACTGGTGAATACCTGCTAACATCAGATCATCGTACAATTAAAGTCAGCAATGTGAAAGTACTGTAGATGAGATGGATTGATGTGTAGACTAGTGAGTGTCTGTGTAACATTGAACCAGAAACACCTATCAATCATATGAATGTAGTGAAAGAGAGTGGAGTTGTGTTTGTGGCTGCTGAACAACCTCGGATTCTGAGCTATTTCATTCCTGCTCTGGGACCTGCTCCATCATGGTGTTCATTCCTCGATAATTTGGCTGAAGAGCTGGAGGAGGAGAAGGCTGGTGTTTATGATGATTATCGATTTGTAAGAGTGCTGGATATCTGTGAGAATAGGTTACTCGTAAAGAATTAGCTGAGTTAGGATTGGAGAATCTGATAGGTAGTGATATGTTGAAGGCCTACATGCATGGTTACTTTGTGGACAATAAGCTGTATCAGCGAGCCAAATCAGTGGCCAATCCTTCATTGTATGAAGATTATAAGAAGGAGAAGGCTCGGAAGAAGGAGAAAGAACGCAAAGAGAAACGAATCACACTCAATACTAAGAAGCCGAAGGTGAATGCAGAGTTGGCCGAACGTTGGGAACGTGATGGAAAGGTAGAGAATGAAAATGAGAATGAGGAATAGAAGACAGAAGAGATGGATGATCGATTCAGTCAGTTGTTCAAAAATGAAGACTTTGCCATTGACCAGAATTCAGAGGATTTCCGTCGAGCATATGCTTCAGGTCTGGGGAAGAAGGCTGGAGATTCTTCTCAGATTGATAGTGAGGAAAGTGAGGAAGTGTTCCAAGAGGACTTTGATCTGTTGAATGAGGAGGAAGAACAGTCAGAGGAAGAGAAAGGTCCATATGTAGGAAGGAGTGGAAAGAAGGAGCGTGCTGAGAAGGAGCGAATCAAACCAAAGAAGAATGTTCGATTCTATGGTGTGAAGGAGGACAGCAAGGTTACGATTCCTACAACGAAGGGTGAGATGAAGAAGGAAGTGGAGAAGAGAAGAGAGAAACGGATGCTATCTCTTGG
>NW_014569121.1:0-4131 GCF_000743755.1 Blastocystis sp. subtype 4
ACCTTTTCCACTCTCTGTATTTCAATATCGAAAATCATTCATACACATTGCAGTGAATCAATACGAGAAGATGTTGCTGTAATCTGAGCTTCCACTTGAGCAAACAACTGACCTGCTGCTTCTTCCAACATAGAAAATGATACAATCATATCTTTCAATGTTTCTTTATTCCATTCTGTTGTTTTCAATACTAAACATCAATTCCTAATGAACATCCTATACAAGGAATTGTAGCAATCTGATTTCCTTCAAATGATTTATTCATCTCACTAAAACGCAATTAATGATTTGAAAAACCAGATTAAACAACTCTATGTCTGTCAAATCCGAAATCAATCAAACCGGGGATTTGACACATCTCATTATCACTTCAATCTTTTGGTATTCAAACATAATAATAGGAACAGAACATTTCTTGTTGAATCGAAATATCAAATTCTTAAGAATTGTGAATCCTTCGATCAACAAACAGAGCAAAAGAACGAACTATTTGACTTCAGAAACTGAATTACTTCGATTGGTATTACTTCTCCATAGGCATTTAAAAACAATAGACTGCTTTCGATGACTCTTCGTGAGAGTTCACTCCGTTTTGTCTTTCCTTCTTGAAGTTCCTTCACAAGCGCCTTATCACTCAGTATTCCTTTCAAATCATCCATCATCTTCTTTGCAACCACTTGTTCAAATCCACCCAACTCCTTATTCAATTCCTCTCGATTACAAGCTAATAGAGCCAAGATCGATTCATACAGAGCCAATGTATCGAGAGCAAGAAGATCATTCTGAGTATCCTCCAGTAGAATGAGTGATAGATTGATAGAAGCTCGGACAAATCCTACCACTTCCTCTCGGATCCCTCGAATAACTCGTACTGTTTGAATCAACGTCAAAACAAACAGAAACATGGACCGAAGAATCGATCGCAGATTGTTCTTCTGACCATCAGTCAGTTTTGAAGGAGCCACTGCATATCCAGCAGGACTATCCAATAGGAGGAGTGGTGAATGCGATAGGACTGAGAGAACTGAATTACTGAGGAGAATTGAAGCTCCACCTGGATCAGCAGCCATTGCAAACAACACCTGGGATATGCACAACACTCTGAAGATCATTATCATTCCATATACCTTACACTTCACGCTGATCTCGAGCCAGAGATGAATCCTCAAGGATACTCGAATCCACATAACTGAATACTTGAAGCAAACCCTATGTCTTATCCTCTTTCTTCACTCCTACTCGAATCACATCTCTCTCCACTAACAGGAGTTGTAGTGTTTCATCTCCCACACTACTCTGAAGAAGAAGGTTCAATAAACTCAAAGCTGCAGTACGTCCCTGGAGATTCGTCAGTAATGTGTCTTGAGCTAATGAAGGAACCAGAAGAGGCAATGCAGCCTGAAGTGGTTGAAGAAGGAGATCAAATGTGTTTTGTTGAATAGTCAGTCTGGATATCAGAGAAAGCAAGAATGAATACGTGAGGAAAGAAAGGAGAGAGAGATACAGCTGGCATCGTAACCAACAACTCTTCTCTTCTTGTCGCTGCTGAACCACAGGAGATAGGACTGATTCCAACAAACTCGTCAGTACTGACTGTTGTGTGAAAGCTGCCATTGGTAATGCCACTTGGCCTCGTAGGAATACAAAGAGATCAAGTAACAAAGCGCTGAGATAGGAGAGATAAGGCCGATCAAATGACCTCACAGAAGTCATCAAGGATAAAAGAGCTTGAGATACAGCCACATGCAGATCTGTAGGTGAGGTAGCAAACCGAGGTAGAAGTAAAATAGTCTCATAATTCTCAATCAGATGAAGATGAAGTAAACGACATCCAGAAGCGAAGGCTAATGATTTCATCGCTTCAATCTCCATTAACAGATTCCACTATTCATCATTCTTTCTCTCATGCTCTACTTGACGTGCCCAACTCGTACCTTCCATTGCAAAGAATTCAGCTTGTTGAAGATTAGCTCCACTCTTCTGGGCATTCTGAAGGATATTCTTTGCAAGTTGCTGGAGATCTAACTGTTGGTAACTAGTATCACCCACCTGACGCTGAATCCAACAACCGGTGGAACAGTCCTATGGAGAAGAGAAGAGAAAACACAATACATTCAGATACCCAGGCATAGCATCAGGTTCAGTGAAATCTCGATCCATCAACTTCAAGGTATCTAGCAAGGGAGAGGTCTCTGGAGGAGGTTCAGAGACAAAGACACTCACCACAGAAGGATCATACTCCAGAGCTGCTTGGAGTTGGTTCCCAAGGAGTTGAAGTGAGAGACCAAACCGTTTCTGAAGATGGAGAAGAAGACAGAGAATACGCAACACATGGGCTGTGACATCCATTACACCTAACATCTCCTCTCTGCTCAACTGAAGATCATTGGATAGAGGACTGGTATGAGCAACGAGTTGTTGGAGGAATGGAAGCGCTGAGAGGAAATGAGAGAAAGTTTGACGTTCCAGAAGTACAGAACACAATTCTGGTAAGAAAGTACGCTAGGAGTGAGAGAAAGAGATGAAACCAACATCATGATGACTACAGAGAAGGAAGAAGAGTCGAGTGATCTTACTGCCCAAGACACTATGAAGACTCACCAGAGCTGGAGAGTCGAGGAATGTTACTAATGTTCCTAACAAGCAGACAGATCCTGGAGCACGAATAGAGACGAGTGACTGAGGTAGAGCCAACAACACAGATACCACAGAAGGGAACTCAACTGAGGCATGAGCCACCAACAGATCTAGAAGCACACTACAGGCTTGTCGACGTAACTCTTGCTCAGATGATTCTTCCTTGTTCTTACCATCAGTAGAAAGATCCTGTTGTTGGAGGAAGAGCACAGATCTACAGAGTTCATTGCAAGCAGCTCGGATTGCCATAGTCTCTTCAGGATATCCATCAAACAAGGACACAAGCAGATCTGAGTTCAACTGATCACTCAGACAACGTAACACTTGGAGAGTGATTAACTGAAGATTAGGCTCTAGGGAGTCTGTGATATGAATCAGGAGAGTCATTGCTATGTGACTATCAGCTAATAGCTGTGATGCAAGAGATGTGACAAGTGAGACAGTTCCAGGGAGTTGAGATCGGAGTGAAAGACGAGAGATGACTTCTGGAGTCACCTCCAAGAGTTGACAAACCAATGCAATAGCATCATAAATTGCTCTCACTTGGAATGAGTAAGCATCAAAGAGAGCAAAATCAACAAGTACAGAACTGTCTGCAATTCCATCACTTGAGATTTGTTGCTTCAGAAGGGAGTGAGAAGGTGTGATGGAAGGAATAGAAAGGATTTGATGAAGTACTTCATTTCCACATAACAGTTCTCCAATCACACTCGCAAGTCGTTGCTGAAGATTGCGATCAGACTCAGACAACACATCAATTGATAGTTCCTGGAAGAGAGGAAGGAATGAGGACAGAAACTGAAGACAAAGTGAAATCATGAGCCACTTCTCAGCAGGACGAGTAGGGAGACATACTCGCTGTTCACAACGAAGAAATACATCTCGAATCACAAACTGAAGAAAGGTAGGGAAAGCATTACTAGCAAGTACCACTCGAGGAGAAAGAGAATCAGTAATAGCAAGCAACAGTCTCAAGAAACTGCATGTCAACGGATAGGCTTCACTTCCTGTTTCAATGGTTTCCAATTCATATCGTAATCCAGAGGAAGTGTCAGTGGAGAGGATTCGACCATATTCCAGCTGTTGTAACAATAACTGGGCATAATGTGGATCTGATACAACGCATTCCAGTAACGAACAAATTCGTGCCTTCAGTACAATATGAACAGGCTGATGAAGCAAACGGATACACAGAGTAACAGTATTGACTTGAAGATTCGAACGAATACTGGAACAATCTGAGGCATGTCGAAGAACTGAAGATAACAAACCAAGAATAGCAATGAATCCAGTAACATCAGGATCCAGCAAACCTCGTTGAGCAGTATCAGTTTGCATCAATTGTTCTCCTTCATTGAGTGAGTTCAACATGAGAGTCCAACTGATATGTTCCGAAGGAGCCTTCTCAATGAATTGGTAAACAGCATCCGCTGAGGATTGAGAGGTATTAGCAATAGCTGCTAGCAAATTGAGATAGGGATTGAACAAATAGGG
>NW_014569121.1:4140-6527 GCF_000743755.1 Blastocystis sp. subtype 4
ATCATCGAACAGAAATAGGCAAGAGGACACTCTTCTACCGAACTTCCTGAAAGAGAGATTGTGATTCCAGGTAGCTGTTGAAGGAGATACTGAAGGAGATAGAGAAGAGTCTCAATCCCATCTTCCTTCTCTCGAAATGATTCAGATTGAGTCTGTTCATAATAGGAGAATTGTTTGGATTTGAGAGTATGCCATTGTGATGATTGAATGAGCAGATAATGTTGAAGAGTCTTCAATAACAAGGAGTTGAGAATACGACAGTATATCTCATCTTCAAGATGATTATGAAGAGACACCAGATTATAGAACAGGATACTGAATACACCTTTTCGAAAGGACTATGAATCAAGTATCAACGATACTCATACATGAAGGAGAAGTTTATGATACTCTCGAGATGATCGATTTCCATAGGTCAATCCATAGATTCCAAGAACCCATAATCCAATACATCCACTCTGTTCCAGTCTCTTATCAGAAATCAGTTTGATCAGATTCATCAACTCCGTATCCTTACATGGATTCATTCTATTACTCTCGGGTGTTCGCATCACACAACCTATCTGAACCAGATCCAATTGAGCAATGAGACAATACATTCCATCGATACGTGAAGGCTCATTCTTTCGAGTTCGATCCAAAGTCTTGTGATTTGAAAGAGCTATAGAAGTCAATTCAATCAGACGAATGAATTCTGATGAAGGTATCTATGGAGAACGAAAGAATTCATTGATACAAGTTGAAAAGAATAGTTGAAGAAGAGAGCACGAAGAACCATCGTAGCTTCAGAAACAATCACGGAGATGAAAGGAATTGGACACACATTGAGAACAGAGATACAATGTTTGGTTGTCTCCAGTAAGAGAGACATACAACCTTTCTCTCGAAGTGTCTTTGTGCATTGAGAAACGACCGAATAGAGAGAAGTCATTGTTGAACCTGTACTTGTCAACTCTGTCTCCAACTACACATAAGAACAATCAAAAAGAAATACTTCAATCAATTTTGTTATTGAGGAAAAGAGATAGAATCGTTCCAGATAATAAAGAGAAAGAGCAGCACTCACAAACGAATGCTTCATACTCTTCTGAACCTTTGCCATATAATAGGGAATCTTCGCACAAACTAGGAAATAGAACAAAGAATTCAATTCGATCCTTTGTTCCTCACTTGCACTCTTCACTTCTCCTTCCTCTTTTTCTAGAATCCCATACAACCGCTTTTCATCATTTCTACATACAATCAATCAACAATTAACAACTTCCTACGTCAATTGAGAACAAGAGCTTTTGCCTTTATTTAAGTTTGTCATTTCGCTAGATACAGACTCAATCTTCTGTTTCAATTTCTCTCCAACCTCATCTGAATAGGTTCCCCTCTCCAAACAACGAACTAACGAAAACAATTCTTCATATCGATTGCAATACTTCTCAATATCAACTTTAGCAACCATTGGAGAGAGGAATTGTTTTGGTTCACGAAACAGAATCAAATCGTTAGAATTGGTCAAGAACCGTGGTTCCCGTCTCTCTTTGAAATCGATTTCTGTTGTCAATTCAGCTTCTATTGACATGGAAATAGATCGAAACTCTTTAAAATGGGAATACAAAGTGAATTTCGAATAGATTGTTAATATTGGTGAATCAATATGAATGAAGAGTATTCGCTTCTATTCACTTCAGAACATGAATCCAATGATTTAAGATTCCATCTATCGGATATGATTCATTGATTCTTTTCAATCACTTCTTTTCGTACCTCAAATGTTACCATTCATGTATTTGTAGTGAATGAGAAAATGAGATAAAAAGAGGAAAGAAGAGAAAGGGGTATAAATGAAATCAAGTATTTGAAGTAGGTGAATTGAGACAGATGATGATCAAGCAGTTTGAGTTTTGTCGTTCGCGTTTTCCAGAATTGTCCAAGGCATTCATTTGAACTAATCATGGCTCCTCCTGCTCCTGCTGGTCCTGCAACTATTAGTAGGTGGATGTTCTGTTTTTGATGTTTTTGTGGTTCTTGGTTGTTATAAGGTTTGAATGGAATCTAACGATTGATTAGTTTATCTGCGTGCTGTTGGTGGAGAAAGTGCTTCTCCTGCAACTCTGGCTCCTAAGGTCGGTCCTCTGGGAATGGTATAGGAAACAGACAAGGAGATTGATTATTTAGGCTCCTAAGAAGGTTGGTGATGATATCCAGAAGGCCACTATGGATTGGAAAGGTCTGAAGATCACTGTGAAGCTGACTGTGGTGAACCGTCAAGCTACTGTAATGTGTGAATTGATTGTAATAATATGTAGGTGGAAGTTGTTCCTAGTGCTTCTTCTCTGATCATTCGTGAGCTGAACGAGCCCCCCAGAGATCGTAAGAAGGACAAGAACAGTAGA
>NW_014569120.1:0-6497 GCF_000743755.1 Blastocystis sp. subtype 4
TGTTACCGATTTGAGCAAACGTCTTATTGCTGGTACAATTGTTCCTGGTAATGTCTACAAGTTAGCTGCAGAGAATGGAGTATTCACTTATACTCGAATGAATAAGTATACTCCTATGTAATTCATTTAGTTATATCATTATATGTTTGTTAATAAACAGACTACAACTCATCCATTACTAATGTATTAAAAAAGTCGATATCATGTTGTGTTAATGAGACTCTTTCTGTTTGAGGCACATGAGTTGGTACATTTGGTAAATCATTCATATAACTATTTCTAATAACATTGGGAGCAGTTTGGAATGCCATAGATGGATCATTTCGTGATATACCATCTTGACGAATACTGCCTGATACAATTCCATTTGCTGGCGAATTCAACACGGATGGATGAGAGGATTCACCAGGCATATCTTCAGGAATGGAAACCACAATGGGCCTAAGAGCAGGAGCAGCTTCAGGATCCATGGCCAGAATCTTTGCATCGTCATAGTCTATAGATTAGATACTCCTTATTCACTCACCATCTCGGAAGATATCATCTGTCACTGCATCGATTGTGAAACAGCTAGGAAGGACTCTAGGCAGAGGACTGCCGGTGGGACCTGTGATGGCTACTGGTGAGGGATTCTGTGTGTTGCCTGAGGGTACAACTTGGACCACAGAAGGCGATACAGATTGAGTCTGGAGCGTGGAGTGGAGAGTTGGTTGAGCGGCAGAGACAATGGTAGCAGCAGACTGAGAAACAGGAACCTGTGTAGAAGCCGAGACAGAGGTACGGTCAGGAATAACGATAGGATTGGGAAAAACAGACTGATTCGGCTGTGGAATCGTTGGTTGGACAGGCACCACAGGAACAGGTTTTAATGTCACTGGAGGAGTCGATTCAACCCTGGTGGGCCTATTCAATATGACTCCCGCTCCTACAGAAGGAAGTGTGCCTACTGAAGGAAGAGTTGAAGGTAGTTCTGGCACAGGGGGTCGTGTAGATTCTGCGAGTACTACTGGTACTGCAACCATTTCTGGGCCAGATTCTTCAGGTATCACTATGTTTTCTCCGATAGGTTGAATAGGAAAGAATGAGGTTTGTGATGGTTTAGAGTGTAGCGGCAATGTTTCAACAGTATGATAACTGACTCCAGTTTCACTTCGATAGGACTGAACAGAAGGAAGTGGCTGAGGAGTACCAACTGACCGAGGAGTGGCAATTGACTGAGGAGGAGTAGCTGACTCAGCAGCAGCAACCTGAGTATTTGCCTGCGGAACCACTTGAGGTACTTGCTGTGAGATGTCTTCTGGAACATTCTCAGCTTCTTCTCTTCCCTCTTGAGGAGCTGAATAAAGAATAGATTCATTATAAATCACCATACAAGACACATCTAACAAATTCTCTTGGCATGAACGACCACGCATCTAATAGTCAGATCTCCACTCAATGATTACTGTGAACTCATAACTTACTTCATCTACAGTAAAAATCGTATCTGTTGATGCCTCATACTCACCAATATAGTTATCATGGCCATAATACATAGCAAACACGAATGGTACTGCCGGATTGATCAACTCGATAGGAGTGATAATCCTACCATTCCATGTATCTACTAATCAATACGATACATTAAACGTACCAAGGTCATTACAAGTATCCGTTCGACCAAGAAAAGTATCCCCTGAATACAATTCCAGATATACTCCCTTATTTATATACTTTTGCTTCTATCTATCACCAACAAAACGATTCAATACAGCAAGAGAAGCACCATGAACTGTTGCTACGAAAAATGCAGGAGTATCCGTATCAACAGTATCCGGAGTGTGAAACAAGGTATCGTATGCCACAAACTGGACTTTAAGACCGATACGACCATAAGTAGATGACTTCCGAGTTACCATAGTTACAGTATAAGGGCCCCACGTGGGATTATCAAGGAGACTAGAAAGGTTAAGTTCATACGTTGCAACAACTTTCCTAATCATTATTAACTACTACAATTTTTACGGATGATGAGCAAAACCTTTGTCACTCATTAGGTATACCATGACCTTTTCTGTTTGTAACTTACTTACGGGACACTTGAAACAAAAACTTTGATTAAACTTGATGCTCTCCTGACAGTCAATATAGTGAGACTTTTGCTTTTCACCGAGAAATTCCACCTAGGATCTTATACACTTCAAGTGACTACTTGAATCTTGTGTCTTCTTTGCGACACAAACTCATATCCTTTGAGAAAATGCAGAAGCAAATAGTCTCCTGATGACATTAAATATTACAAAAACAGAAATAACAACTACAGAGAGATAGTATATTCATTTTGTTGGGTTGTGCTCGGGGTTTTAGATTTGTTCTCTTTTATTCACTTCATTTCGTGACGTGTATTACTCTAGAGACTCATGAAAACACCTTCAAGCAATAGTCAATTTCCTAGAACTACTGTTCGAATACAGGAGGATGTAGAAGAGGGAGAGGTAGTTGATTTTGCTTTTCATAGAGTCAATTCTGATAGAGGGACGCTGGAGGATCCTTTGAAGGAGCGAAATGACATGAGTCCTGAATCCGAGAACCAAACACACCCTCCTGTTACAGCTGATGAATTGAAGAGGAGTTTTCTCGAAATCAAGAAAATGAAGGAAAAAGAGCTTGCATTGAAGCCAGCTGTTGTTTCAACGGAAGGATATTCTGATTCAAGTGGAAATGGGATTGAAGAAGAATCTGTGAAGAAGTCTAAGGAGCTGAAGGAAGCAATGTTGGCAATCATTCGAAAACAGCAAGTTGAAGTAAAACAAGTTTCGTCACCTTTTGTGGAGAATATGCCTGTAGTTAAAGCATCTCTGATATCAGTTGCTCCTGACTCATCCTGTCCATCTATTAACTCGTTCTTCATTCCTATGCATTCTTCCTTTTCAACTAGTTCAGAATCAATTTGGACTCCTCCGAGTGTTTCGGAACCCCAGATCTATCGACCAGAAATATGGAAGTGGAGAAAGCCTCGTAATTGGGATATTCCAGTCAAAGCAAGTCCCTTGTCAGATGGTTCCTTTTACCAATCTGTATTGAATGCAACACTTGCTGTGACATCTCCGAATTCAAAAGTATCTCCTTATGTTGTAGGTGATGCAATAATGGAGAGTACTCCCTTCATTCCTCTTCATTCATTCTATCAGAGGGTGCCTACTGAAGATTCACTTTCTTATGATACTGCTCCCTCATCCTTTGAAATTGAAAATGAATTCCCGGTATTTTATGACATGCCCACTCGCAAACCCAAGAAAAAGAAGAAAAAGAAAGTAACTCTTCCTCCTCCACAAGAGACATTTGATGACATCAGTACATCTCAAAGTGAATCGGAAAGCGATAATCCTCGTTTTTTGCGCCTTCGACAGGTGTCGCATTTATGGCGTAAGCGTGAACGTCAATTGAGTCTTGAAAAGGAAGAAGAAGGCCAGGTATCCAAGAAGGAAATGAAACTTCTATTCTTCCGTCATCATGATTGTCCGTTAGACTGTAGGTTAA
This sequence comes from Blastocystis sp. subtype 4, assembly GCF_000743755.1. NCBI lineage: Eukaryota > Bigyra > Opalinata > Blastocystidae > Blastocystis > Blastocystis sp. subtype 4. Next base: position 3,520 of record NW_014569120.1, read on the forward strand.
TCCTGAATTCTTTATCCTAGCACTCTCTCCAAGTGAAGAGACCTTTCTTCAAGAGTTAGAAGAACGGCATAATGAACGTTGGGCTATTCGGACTGGTGCAAAAAAGCCATCTGCTGCATATCTTCAGAATTTGAAAGATCAGATTCTAAAAATTAAAGAAATGAAGGATAAAGAGTTAAAAGCAGTACTTTCGGAAGAAACTCAATCAGAGGATAATGGGGATGATGAAACTCCCAAGGAGGAAGATGATCCTTGGCGACGAGCTGCAGCTCATCGAGTTGTATTTGAGCGTATGCAGAAACGTCGTAGAGTTGTGGTTCCTTATCAGCCATCGACTTCTGAGATTCATCATTCTTATTATCCATCTGATGTATTTGTACAGTACTCATTTGTGTTGAATACACAGCGTTCTCCTTCTCTTAGCATAATGCCTTCCTTGCGGTATCGGATTTCCAGTAAACGAGCTCAGAACGATGTTCCTGCGTTGATTATTGGATACAACATTAATTTAAAGAAGCGGAAGATTGAATGGACAGCGAATCGGGAGCGAATTCTCCCTGTAGAACTGAGACGAAAAGTAAATTGTATAGAGGATGAGCACTTACGAATAGCTTGAGGATGTGCGTTTGAATGAGTTGAAGGCGCAGATCAAGCTTCAGAAGGTCCAGACCGAGATCGAGAAATTGGAGCAAGAAATTCTGAAAACTCAAGAAGCGTTAAAAGCAGATAAAGTAGAGAGGTGGAAGAGTTGTGGATTGAGCCATAGAATCGTCATCAAGTCTTAGTATGTAATATTCAGAAGAGAATTGATCAGAATAATCTAAAAAGAGGTAAGTTATAGGTTCTTTTGGTTATTAATTGTTTGTTTCTGAATGGGACTACTGTCAATCATTCGAAAAGCAAAACGAAAAGAACATGAAATGAGAATCCTCTTCTTGTAGTGAACACAGACTCTCTCTCATCGTAAGGGGTTTGGATAATGCAGGAAAAACTACTATTATCCGAAAACTCATGAATGAGAACACTACTGATATTAGTCCTACAATGGGATTCACCATTTCATCACTAGACTATCGAAAGTGATCGTTGCTGCTTTATATAACTCATAGTTTCCATTTGAACATATGGGATATCGGTGGACAAGGATCAATACGGAAGTTCTGGAAGAACTACTATGAAGAAGTTGGTTTGTTTTCCTTTTGAACAACATAGACGGATGCAGTCGTATGGGTAGTCGACAGCGGAGATAAGGAACGACTAGATCTGTGCAAACAGCAATTTCGAGAAATTCTATTCGAAGAAGTGATTAGAACAGTCTTTTGCTTACTCTTAGAAACTTATGGGAGCTGCTGTGTTGATTCTGTGTAACAAGTGTGATTTGAATGGAGCAATGCCAGTAGACATGATTACCAACGTTTTTTTGAGTTTTCTCGATGAGCTGTAGTATTTGGAGATCAAGGGTCCTGAATTTGAATCCCGGTATTGGTCAGTCTTTTCTTGTAGTGCAGTGACTGGAGAAGGTTTAAAGGAGAGTTTTGACTGGCTCGTTGAACATACTTATACAGGGATGGCTTATATGGATGAAGTCGATTCGTAACATTATTCTTTTATGTTTTGTTGTTGTGTGATGATTTGTTCTGATTACTCGTCTCCTGTTATCTCTCCATCTCTTTAGCTCTCATACACAATTCTCACACTATTTGGGTTCATTAAGCTAGAGTCAAAAGACTGAGACTAAATGATATGCCACAGCGGAACAGAATCTATTGAAAAGCTGGATTTCAGTAGCTGGAATTCAAATACAATTACCATCTTGAGATTCCGCCGTTGTATCACTGGAAAAAGGCTATTCAATTCGTTTGAGTAATTCTTACAAATAGTATATACAATGTCGGATGATTTCTTTGCTGATGGTATGTATAATGATTGTTAGTTAAGGAGTGTTTGTGATTCTAAACCATCCTGGTGTCTTGGAGGTGGTTGGCATCATAAGTTTTTGTAATATCTTATACTCACATTTTTGCAGATGTTCCTGCCACTTCAACCGAGTCTCCTGTAAATGAGGTCCATTGTTGTTTGGAATAAGTTATAACTAGGATCCTTTCGCTGATGCTGGTGAGTCTGACCTTGTGGCTGAGGAAGATCCTTTTGCTGCCGCTCCTACTGCTTCTGCTGCTCCTGTTGAAGATGAGTTCAAGTTCACTCGTGAGTGGAACCAGAAGTTCCGTGAGAGATGTGAGGCCAAGGATAAGGAAGCCCTGGACAAGAAGAAGGAGGTGATGAAGGAAGCTCAGGAAGAGCTACAAAAATGGAGAGAGGAGAGAGCCAAGAAGCTCGAGGCTAAGGCTGAGATGAATCGTCAAGAGGAAGAGAAACTGATTGAAGGTAATAAGGAGGATATGAACTGTGCAAATCCTTGGGAACGTGTTAATAAGCTCGTTGATATGAATGCTGAGACTTCTCATGACATGGCTAGAATGAAGCAGGTGATGATTCGAATGAAGGGAGATGCTGCTAAGATGTAAATGAGATTTTTACTCGTTGCTTATCTTACTCTTTGGCATATATTGTTGTTTGTTAAAATGGTATTTATACTCTCTCTGGAACAAATAATTGGACAGTAAATGTTATTACAATTCTATTCTACTCCAGACACGAAAATAGTCTTCAGGAGGATAGTTCTCTCTCGAATCTCCTCTTCTATGATGCTCAAACTCTTATAGACCAAATAGCAGCACTAGGTATAACAGATGGAAGCTTTTTATTTTGTAACCTGTGTTCATAATGTCAATCTCTCTTTCAACTGATCCTGTTGCATCCACTATCTATGGGACAACATTAACTGCTGAATAGATACAGTATAATCTACCTCGCTATCCTCAAAACGGTAATAACAACAAACAATCCATTCTACAGAGTCCGATTACGTTTACTTCTTGGTCATGTAGTTGGGCTTAGTCATCTTCTCAGGGACAAGA
>NW_014569119.1:0-10311 GCF_000743755.1 Blastocystis sp. subtype 4
TTCCATTGCATGCATTGATAGTCAGCTCAGAACTGTCTCCATTACACATCATCCAAGGGACATGTAAATCAAGGGATTCTGCGAATTCTCCACACCAAGTAATATACTCCTTATCTCCATTCCACAGTTCATTTTCAATCTGAGAGAAGATGATAGGACCTCCTCTATCAGCAAAGAAGTCACGAGTGTAATCAGTGAGCACTTTCATCCACTGACCCANNNNTTATTAGCTCGAAGACGAACACCTTCCAAATAGTTCATCCAAACTGGAATACCACCATTATCCCATTCAGCACAGACATATCTAGAAGTAATTCAAAGAGAGAACAACAAACGGTCCGATTCGCATGTTCACAAACAATCCTCGCTCAGCACATTTCGAAAGAAAGAGACGAAGATCAGCATTTCCACCCCAATAATATTCACCCTGAACAGGCTCATGGAGATTCCAGAAAGTGTAAATCTGAATCAAATTCAGTCCATCTGCAACAGCCTGGTCAAGAACATCATCCCACATCTCTATAACCTAAGATATCCAATTCAGCAATACCTGGAGTAGCACGAGGATAGTGAATCGACCCACCAAGAAATAGACTACGCTTTCCATTCAACAAGAATGATCTCTTATCGTAGCTTACTGTATAGGGTTTTCCTTTGAAGTCAGTATACGAAAGGAAATCAGGTTTCGACTGGACCTGAACAGCAGCAGCAATAGCTAGCAAGAATAGTATACGAAAAAAGTGAGATATCCAAATGATAGCTCGATAGAACTGTATTATGGAGCAAAGCACATATTATACAGCAATTAATACTTATTAGCTTCGGATACTCTGCTTTAGATTCATCCGTTTGCCCCTCAATTGTGTTCTATTAGATGGTTTGTTTATTTCACAGATTACACACAAACAGGAACTCCTCCCAATAGGAAATAGGAGAAAGAGTATCTTCTTTATCAACAAGGATAGAACTGACAAATCCAAGTTTGAAGCGAAGTCCTGAATCCATTAATCTTCAATTCAGCTCCAAGGAATCGTTCTAACAAGAATCAACTCTAATGATCAACAAATAATGTTAATCCATATATCATGATCTATAGAATGTACAAAGATACCAAAATCAAAGAAAGGACTTCCACATAATCACTTTGGTTCTTGATACTTGGTAGATTGACGTTATTTTCTTCCAATAACCAGGAATGTCAATCCGAAACGACACTTGGGCTTCGGTTTCATATACGATTTGTGCAAGTGAGAAAAGAAGTGGTTTTCAAGGAATAGAATCGAATATATTCCTCGATTACATTTCATTGAGGATCGATGAGACAACCGGACTTCCGTTTGTCAGTAAGAAGTATCCAAAGTAGTTTGTTTTGTATATTGAAGATTTAGTGAATACAAGGAACTAGAAAGGATTCGAGAAGGTGATGTAGTGTTTTGTCTTAATGGTACTTCTGTTTATGGTAGTTTATGGAAAGATGTTTACTTCTCGAATACAATCGAGATTGATCAACAGAAAGTGTTATTAAGCAGTTTGTTGGAAACTACAAAGCGTTTTTCCCTTCGTCTATTGGATTTGAAGGAGTTTATGTTGGAAGAATTCATTGAAATGAGTTATAGAGAAAAGGGTGTTCCTCGAATCGAGCAAGTGATTCTTCCTGATCTGAAGGTGAATCTTCGTATCGGTACATTTTCATCTAGTTTATCAGCATGTATTGTTTCTATTTCTTCGTAAGAGTTGTTTGGTGAAAGTGAATCAGAAAGGAGTTTTCTTCAATTGTTGGTTCTGCATTATTAGCTATCAATGATGAAGTTGTTGTGAATAAGACGGCTGAATCGATTCTTCTTCTCTTAGAAGAGGTATGTTCTTGAAATCGCTGTGACTTGAAGGTACAACCTCCTTTCGTTCTTTTGATCAGTTGTCCGTATCAGAAATCGCGCATCACTCCCAGTGAGATCATTGAGTATATGTCTCATAATGGTTATCTCACAATGACTCCTTCAACCTTTCAAGATATAGACAAGTCCTATTCCATCCCATCTGACTCTTTTAACCAGGAGGATCTTCCTCAGAAACGATTAGCTCAATCATTTCTTCGTCAAATCGATTACACCAAGCGTCCTTATGGTGTGGATGCTTATATGTTTCCTCAATCCCAAGGGTATGCGATTCTTGAGAAGCAATGGATCCAGTAAGATTTCTTGACTATTTCTGAGCTTTAGAACCAATACGTTGAAGTGGAATCGAAATAAGACTTTATGGAAGAGTTTCCTACATGGAATAGGAGGTGTTCAGCACTTGTCTTTTGGATGGACTCGTCAGTCAGGCAGTCCTTGGGGTTATGGAGTGACTGGAGATAGTCGAAAACGTCATACATTGCGAGGATTAATTCGAGAGGGAGTAAATGAAAAGAGAGTGAGTAATCTGTAGATTCCTTTTGATTTGAGACCGAATGTTTGGTTTTATCTTAGTGGAGGATGGGAGTTACGTCGACGATCTGTGAATTCATATCAACAACTCTGGCAATCTCAAAATGACTCACAACTCAAGTCATTAATCAATCATGTTTCTTTATAGAAGGAGTTTCACTTGTAGGACATTCCACGAACATTTCCAACTCATCCATTATTCTCTTCTGGTATGTATTATCGAAGCAAACAAGATGAAGACATCAATTCTCATGAGGATCAACAGAAGGTTCCTAATATGGTTCAGAATACTCCTAGTATGAGTCAGAATACAACTCAAATAGAAGAAGAAGCTCCGTTCACAGAGTCTTTACGACGGATTCTATTAGCAATTAGTGTAGTTCGAGAAGACATTCAGTATTGTCAGGGAATGAATCTTCTAGGTGGTCTCTTGTTAATTGTGATTATGGAAGAAGAGAAGGCATTTTGGACTCTGGCTGCAATTCTCCAATATGTGTTTCCTGTAGGGTATTTCGACACTACTCTTAGTGGAGCTCGAGTAGATGAAGTAGGATATAGAGAAGTGATTCACATTTCAGGCGATCTTTGAAGATATTGTTCAGGAACGCTATCCTGATCTTTATGCTCGTATTCAGAATGTGGATTCCAAACTATTATCTCTTTCTCTCTCCTGGTTCATGACTCTCTTCATCAATTCCATGCCTGTAACATCTGTAGTGCGAATATGGGATGTAATTCTTATGGAGGGAGATAAGTGTTTGTTAAGGTTTGCTTTAGCACTTCTGGATCTTCATAAGGAAGAGTTGATGAAGATAGAAGATGATGTGATGTTTGCTGCTCGGTTCAGGTGTGTATTTGGAGAATGAATAAGAATTAGACAAATTGGAATACTTCAGTTTGATATTGACTCTTTGTTTACTACAGCATATCGTAAACGAAGTGTACTATTGGGAGAAAGTTCCTTCTTTCCATATACACGAAAGCAATTAGAACAGTTACGTCGAAATAAACGAAATGTAATTCAGAATGTTTCTAAACAATGTATCTCAATTCATGTGATTGATAGTGATGAAGAATAGTGGTGTGAAGTTGTTTGTAATTAAGAAAGAGAGATACTAAAGACACCGAATCGTACTGATTCTTCATTCATGCTGGACTCTCCTTCGTGTAATATCTGAGAGAGACTCCATAGTATGTTCAAACCAATTTAGATTTGAGTTATTCTCCTGTAGTAATCCCTATATCTTACTACCATATTGTATTCCTACATTCATAAAGCTTTCCTTCTCGTTCACAGACAATACTTTCTCAGGAATTGCATCAATTGCTCGAGCCACACTTTGAATGAAGAAATCCCTGAAGCAATCAAAGAGATCATACAATACTGAGATTACTGACACATTGGAGTCATGTAATCGANATCTATCTAACATTCCTCTCATATCTCCTACTAGCTGACTGACTAGTTCTTGACCACAGACACTCAATACATTCCACACGTCGGCTCGATATGAAGCCACATTCACAGCCAGTTCTCCTTCTTCAAGTTGAACCTCCTGTCCATATGTAGCCAGTGTTTCAAGGAACCTCATCACACTGTTATTGGCTTCACGATGTTGAAGTTGAATTCCTGGTAATGCTGCTTCCGTAATATGTAGTACCATATCGCCTGTTCTGAAGAGAACTTCAGGGATATTTTGAAGTGATCGACCACACAAATCATAGAAATCTTCCACCAGATTCGGATTTTGGATGTAAGCTTCTGGTGAGACAGAGAGGAGTGTAAGAGTAGAATCACAAAACACAGAAAGAATATGAAGAACAAGGTCATGACATCTATCTATCATATCTACTCATCTTATTTACTGTTGATAGCATCCATATTCACCAATCAACACACTACCACAGTATATGTAACTCCCGATATGTGACTTGGCATATCCTGTTAGAATGAGTTCTGTGGTGGCAGGTAATAATATCAAATATGCATCTCGATCAAGTCGCATGAAATACTTGAAGAAACGACACATTGCTTCTGCTACATGTCTATTCATTGTTCATCATCTGTTGTCCTACTCATCAGATCCTAACTGACTAACCAGCTCTATGAAGAATTGCCAATTTCTATTGAAATAGGCACAGATGTCTTGTGTAGCTGTAGTCATGCTTCGAGACACAGAGAAACGAATAATAACCTATGAATGAACCAATCTGAACATATTTACAGTCAAAAGATGGAGAATCGCAGTCAGTCTCTCACTCCGAGACTCCTCTTGATTCTGTAAGATAATTTGGGCTTCTTGAAGCTGATGATCGAGATATTGTTGTCGGATCATAGATGCTTGCTCTGAAGGAAGTCGTTTCATCACCAAACAAAGTCCTTCCATCATCTTCATATCATCACTGGGAGATATTCCTACTGTACACTGGTTACTTGAATGCATTGTTGAGGGAATGACAATGTGCTGTTGGAGAATACGATCTATGCCTCATTCCCTTTCCTTGTCCTTACTGGCAAATTCAGGATTCTGAAGAATCAGTTGACCACCTTCTTTACAGACACTTCGGAATAGATCAACAGCAGCATTCTGTAGAGAAGGATCTGTCATCTTTTCGTAGCAGAAGACAAGCATACGATCCATCACACTGAGATCAGTACATAAAAGTGTGCAGTAACTACTCAATAACAAGAGGGATGTGTTTGCCAATTCACTGATCGAAGGCAAGGCAAAGATTGCATTCACCATCTACGTTCTAATTCTCCCCCACATCTACTTGTAACACACTGTTGCGATTAGCTTCATAAGGAACACCAAGAAGTTTCAAGGCATGCAACAGACTTTCGGTTTGCATCCATTGGGATTGTTGTGTTTCTGGATGCTGAATTAGCTGGATGTGAACATATCAGTGAATCCTACCAGCGAAGCTGCTTGAAGGAAAAGGACATGCATGTAATCAAACACATCATTTCCATGCAACAATTGATGACACTCCACAATCACATCCTATGAATCATACTCTTCTCCAACACAGACTCCAATGGCACGACGTTGCTTCTTGAATTCATGTCGATCCTCAGAGGACATGGCTTGTGAATTCTATAGTGAAAGAATCTCCTAGGACCTACTTCCGGAAAAACAAGATGAGGAAGAGAAGCATCGATAAGTTGTCGTAGCAACAGATAGACAGGAGAGTTGGCATCAGGAGGTGATAGTACAGTGAGAAGATCCAACCAGAAATCAACACAAAGCTCAGCAATATCCATAGAAGGGAATGAATAGAGTGTGAGAAGTGTTTGAAGGAGTTCGTCTTTCAGAGTGTTACTATCATCCATTACAGGAAGAATGTAATCATTGCCCAACTGGATAAAGATCAAAACGATTCGTTTACACATCTCATAGTCACATGTTGATATTGCCTCTTCTGCTAATGGTTTCATATGAGCAATCTGAGGAATCACAATGTCAATCACAGCTTTATGTTGAGGGAGAACAAAGTACCTTGTATTCAGACTAAACAATAGAACATACCACCGTAATACTTCACTCAGAGCATCACTACAAACTTCAAAGAGACTAGGAGTATGGATTGCCTGATTCTCAATTCCTTCATCCATTTATACTTGAAATAGAGCTGGAAGCAATGAAGTAGATGCCAATTCCTCTGCTTTGAAACATCCTAATGAAACCCAAGCTTGGAAACAGGAGAATATCCTTTCCTATTCTGAATCCTTCCCTTCATTCCTACTACCATCTGTTCATCTTGAGGATAAGAAGAGAGAAGACTATTCATGTATTGGAGTACATCGGAAGAACTCTGTTCCATATCATGAATCTTCGCTTCTCGTTGTTCTTCAAAGATAGGCATCTATTCATCAAAGACGACAACACTCCTTACTCGTTTGCTTTTCACTTCAATTGGAAGCATGCTGAGCACGTTCAGAAGCATGTACTCATTTCCACTGGCTCCAATGTTCTGAACAGTAACAGCAACAATATTCTTAAGGTCACTCCATCGCAATAGCAAGGTTGCAATGTCCAGACAAATCTCATTTCGCACTGTTGACCGATTGTCCTTATATTGTCGTGCAACTGCAAATAACATGTCAAATAACTGCTGGATCTGATCCTGAGATAGTTCATTAAAGTCATATCGGATCTTCCTATACCCCTAATTTCCTCCTTATTCATACATACGTACAAATTGTATGTGCTCCAAAGAATACATATGTAGTGTTTGTTTCCTTCAAAAGTTCAGAAGCCATCTCCCAAGCAACTTGTTGACGTTGAAATTTTTGCAACCATATGTTCGCACTACTCTGGGTTTGTTGGTCCCTGGAATAGTAAAACAGCTATCACTCACACAACACAAGTTCTGTTTACATCGATTGCTTGCTTCACATCCGATATTCTGTCGAACTGCATTGAGAATGAATTGAATTCTCGATGAATACTTCGTGGTTGACGAGAAACTGTGCATGAAAACCATCACCAAAATCGAGACGAATTATGGTATGGGATCCCCACTTCTCATCAAGAAGAAGAATCGTTGGAAGAGAGTTCGAGAGAAAGGGAAATGAAATGAGCTAGAATGTGATCATTTGGATTAGTACAGAGACAATTATCAAAAGTCTCCTCAATTGTGTTCTTCTTTTCATTTCCACTTTCAATACGACAACATTTCTCGGTAATATCTGACCTGTTGATTGTATAGTTCGTGAACTCGCTTTCGTTTCTGTGAATTGTATATAAAGCATTCTGTTGGTCTTTCGAGTCAAGAATGAAGTATATCGTGAGTAACGATGTATTGAGTTTTCGAGTCCCTCGAAGCAAGAGTGGTTTATTCGGCGGCATCCAATAATTTCTCAGGAAAAACTAGTTCTCGAATGATTGAATTAGGGTGGAATCAGGAATTGTATTAGAATGAGTATAAATGAAGAATTGATATTCGGAAGTGAACCCTATTTCTGGTGAGAGGAGTCATAATAGTTTTGGTTATTCCCTTAGCACCATGGGTAAGAAGCAGGATCGTCGTCTCACTTTCTGGCAGAACTTCATTGCTGGAGGTATTGCTGGAGTTGGTTCTCGTACTTTCACGTCTCCTCTGGATGTGGTAAAGATTATTGCTCAGGTGGGTTCAAAGCAGCACACTGGTTTCATTGGAACTTTCAAGAACATTTATCGTCAGGAAGGAATGAAGGGTTTCTGGAAGGGTAATGGTGTTGCTTGTCTTCGTCTGTTCCCATATTCTGCTATTAACTTCGCTGCTTTCGGAGAGATGAAGAAGATGCTTTTGGATCCTGAGACTGGAAGACTGTCTAACTGGAACTCTTTGGTTGCTGGAGCTGTTGCTGGAGTGATTGCTACAGTTGCTGTGTATCCTTTGGATATGGTGAAGACTCGTTTGACTGTGCAGGTTGATGGTGAGTTGAAGTACAAGGGTATCATCGATGCTTTCCGTGTGATTTTCAAGGAGGAGGGTTTCTTTGCTTTCTACAAGGGTATGACTGCTTCTATTCTTGGTGTGATTCCCTTTGGAGGTTTGACTTTCATGTCTTATGAGATTCTTGCTTATGTGTGGGGTAAGCCTCGTTCTGAGTTGAATGGTTTCGAGAACTTCATCAATGGTTGTTTGGCTGGTTCGATTGCTCAGACTGTATCCTTCCCATTCGATACTCTTCGTAAGAAGATGCAGGCTCAGAACAAGAAGGCTTTGACTTCAGATGTGGATGTTGAGTTCAACGGTCTGTGGGATTGTGCTTGCAAGACTGTAAAGAAGAACGGTATTCTTGGTTTGTGGAGAGGAACTCTGGCTAATCTTGCCAAGGTGGCTCCTTATGCTGGATTGATGTTCTTCTTCAATGAGATTTGCAAGAACTATTATCTGTACAAGAATGGTTACACTGTATCTCCTTGGACACCTACTCCTAAGGAAGGCGTTGATCAGAGTTGGTCCATTGATGAGTGCAGAGCATACTATGCTAGTCTTGAGAACAAGAAGACCGAGGAATAAGTAATTTAGTTTTGTTGTAACGCAATGAGTTAAGAACTAACTCTTCTTTTGTTTGTTTGAATCCTGACCGTTTCTTTTCTTCTTTTTGATTGACACCTTACACTATTTGTCGTTCGAGTTATTTCTCGTATTCTCTTATGACTGATATTGAGTGTCCTGCAGGTAATTTAACCAAATCTTCTTGACACTAGATTCCATCCCTGATATCCAACATTATCATATTGATTCTGATGTAATCAGTCAGAAAGCTTATTATATTTGGAAACGATACGGAAATGCTGATGCGGTTTGACAACTTCTCTTCTTTCATTGTAGAAAGCCAACTATTATCTTGCAGAGAAGGAGATACGAATGGAATCACGACTTGAAGAGGTGTTTCGATTACTTGACAATGAGGGACGAGGAGAATGTTCATTTCGGCAACTTCTCGCGTTTGGAGACTTTATTGGAGTCGAATGGACATTGCTCTACTTACGGGAGGCATTTAACCTATTTGAGGCTTCCGAAGAGGCTATCATCAATCTATCTCAATTCCTTCGGTTTACCGTAAGTGAATTGAATGGTCTTGATATCCTTTGACCACTTTTCTATGGAACTTTGACTACACATTTACAATTGTTCAACTATGTAGTGGAAGGATTCATCATTTTCACCGGATTTGACTATAGAATCCAAGAGGAACTCCAAAACTGCTTCGTTTCAATGCCCTCCTATAAGATCTACACTGTCAGCATTAGTGACTTTCTCTATCTTGCCGAAGTACAGCTGATTTCGATACCTAATACATAGTATTTGGCTCCAGAAAAAGATCGGAGTTTTCATCTACGAGTGCTTTCTGTGATTGATGTAACTTCTCGTCCAACAACTGAGTTGTAGAGTACTCGCGATGGATATATCACCAAATTCGAGTTCTTTACACTTCTTGCCTTGCTTTTACCTGTCCTATTCTCTTAACGATCTCACTTCTAGAAATCCATCACTGCGCCTGAACTGGTTCGAAGAATGCAAAGGTACATCAACAAATGATCGAACATGTTCGTTACAAACAGACCATAAACGAACTAAAATAGCTTCTTCCGAGTCTTTCCATCAACTACATACATACACTCCAATGGGATCTATAAGTTAGAAAATACAACATCCACAACATCATAAAGTTCATTGCAAACATTGGCTAACTCCTGAACGACATCGCCCTGAACAGTGACTTCCATCATATTCTCTGCATTCTTTTCAGAAGAAGCTCCGCATGAGAACTTCTTGCCAAATGCCTTTGTTGCCGCCTTTATATCCACATCTACTCTTCAACTCTCTTCTCCATATCACACCAAATAATTCTAGACCACATACTGTAGTCATATGCTTATGCTTTTGTCGAGTCTTCACCGAAAACGTCAATTCCTTCTCCTTCTTCATTTTCTTTGGATCCTTCTTCTTAGGAGCTATTTTATAACACATAACAAAGTCTATTCTTACCAACTATATTCTCTCGAGCATTAATCGCAGCCAGTGTGGCTTCGGCCATTTCTTCGGTCACATCAAGTTCAGCAAGATCTGGATACAAATCAAGATGGTTTTCCTTCAACCATGGTTTGCACAAGTCGAATTTCGCACCATATTCACAATATTCAGGAGGCATGCCACAAACAGGACATAGCTCCACGTCTTTCAAAGTAGCGGACATTATCAAGACAAATGTGAAGATGAATGATCCGAAGTAAATGGTATTCTATCAATCTATTGAAGTGGATGCGTAGAATGGTTTGGGATAGTTTGGAAGGTACTAAGAGGATAGAACAGAGAATTGACCTATTCATAGGACAATAACTATGGAAATGATATGCATATATTGAAACAGTCAATCTTAATAGTA
>NW_014569118.1:0-9457 GCF_000743755.1 Blastocystis sp. subtype 4
AGGATCGTCGTGGACCTCGTGAGCATCATCATGGACCTCGTGAACATCGTGAACATCATCATGGACCTCGTGAACATCGTGGACCTCATGATGAACATCGTGGACCTCGTGGACCTCGTCGCAATGAAAGAGCTCCTAAGGTGGATCTCAAGAACGAGAAGGCTTTCCCTAAGCTGTAATCATCTATCCTTTTAGGGTTGTTGTGTTTGTTAACGAATCAGTTCAAAACGACTATTCTTCAAATCCATCTACTTGAACCATTTCATTTATCTCTTCTACTCCCACTCGGAACAGTACACGCAAACGAACGACTGTATCCTTTTCACCCATACTATTATTACGCAATCGGAATAACTGAGTACAAACACCTTCTTCATTGGCTGGTACCACATTACATGACAATGGCTTCTCTTGCATCTGCATGTATTTTGGTACAATCATTTGAAGCACCAACTCTTCTGCATCTATTTCATTCGTATTCATCACTTCAGCTCGGATCAGAATCTCTCCTTCACTTTTCCCTGCCTTCCACACAAACGTCACAATCACACCATGACCTTCATATGCTGTCAATTCTTGTGTAGGACGGGGTTCAGGATTTGGATTTAATTGGGGTGATGGAGAATGAGGAGATACAGGAAGAGAAGAATCTGAATCCTTTGGAGTATCTATCAATCATTCCTTTCCTTCAATCTTACTATCCAGAATCCCTAACAAATCTGCTACACCTTGATCACTCTCACTCTCTTCATTCTCTTCACTTTCTTCACTCTCCTCATCTTCATCACTCTCATTCAATTCTTTCTCCTGACGCAACATTCTGGCTGAATCAATATCCAAGGGAGGCATTCGATCCAATACAGGATCCAATACTGTCTCCACTTCTTCCTGCTCCAAGAGATAGAATCTGACATCACAATCATCACATACTCCTACTCACAAGCTCGTTGTTGTAATTCCAGATCTGTTGATGTTCGGAATCGATCAATCAGAGATACAATTCGAGGAACCATTTCATCATCCAATCGATCTGATAGTTTCACTAGTGCTGTTAACAAAAACCCCTTGGTTTCTGCACTGACAGTTTCATCGTCTACTAGAGACTCCAACACATCTAACACATGAATGGCTTCTACTGCTTCAAAGGTCACCACACGATTCTTCAGATAACTATGATGAACAGAAGTAGGATCCTTGTATGGAACCACCACCAAGTCACCATATTCTCCTAGCATCCATAAAGCAGTTTGAAGAATTGAAGCATGCTGAGACCCATTCTCAATATCCTGAAACAGACTGTGAACCTAGAATAAATGATGATCAATGAATCTACTGTGTAACATGCCAACTCATCTGAGTCATGACCAATCACTTCAGCAAGAGTAGAAAGAACTTCATCATGAACATGATCTGTACTCAATCGTAGTACAGACAATAATGTATCCACTTGCCACATAGATGAAGGAGCAAACTGTTGAACAAGAGATACAATCTTACTGATGACGTCAGATCGTTCTTCTCCTTCTGTATCCACCTACATCACAATTCTTATCCATTCTTACTAGGAACTGTAATAATTCTCTCACCAAATCCACCACTGTATCCAAATGCACTAATGCGATAACCAACTCCAGAGCACGACGACGAATGGAAGGATCATTCTCACGCAAACAACTCAGGATTGTACTTCGCTGACGCATCACTGCATCTTCATTGATTGATGTCATCTTCAATAGCAATGATAATGAAACGAATCGGATATCAGGATTACTATTAAGAAGGAATTTTCCCAGAATATTCGCAGCTTCCATCAAATGAGCTGAAGACACTTCCAGTGACAGAAGAGTACGAACACACTCATATAATACCGTATTCCCCGCGATTGAAGTCGCTTCAGTGCTAGTCACAATCTATCTTTCATTCCTACATCCATCCCAAACACTTGTCACCACATCAGCCACAGCTTCTGTTGCTTCTTTGTCATCTTCTGCCAAGATACTCAGCAAATGGAGCATGTTCACTTGAACAAAAGGATCTGGAACAGAATCCACTGCACACTCTGCCTTGCCATTCCCTGAAATCACAACTCGAAGTCTCTTAATCAAACGAGGAACCAATTTACGAAAACGAGGAATATAATCTGGTACCAAAGTTAATACAACACCCGTCAACTGGATGGCTACATTATGATGTTAATAGTAAATGTACCTGATATTAATACACCATGATCATTATCAATCAGAAGAGCAGGAAGCGAACGCACCATGTCTTCAATCATCTCAGGAACAAGAGTAATAACCTTGATCATCGTCAAACACACCTTTTTTCGAATGTATGGATTGTCTCCAGACATTAGAGGCACTAATACAGGAAACACATCACGAGCTAGTTGCTCTGCACATGTGTTACCACAGAATGTGATTGCTAGAGAACTGATATATCTACAGAATAAAGATACAAACAAATACAAACGGATTACTACTACTAATATCATTCTTGATAGAATTCACAGTCAAAAGCAGTAGTTCACTGCTTTCATGAATGAATAGATTCATTGCCAGATATCCTACTCGCTTATCCTGATAGAGAGGAGAAGATATGAGTTGCAAACATGCCATCTGACCGAAGTGCGCTGGATATCCAAGGAGATAGATGAATATTAGCTTCATAAGGTCTTCTTGGAGAGATTCCGTTTTTTGCTGTCCAAAATCATCTCGGATGTTTGACGACTCACTTGAAATAATTCGACGTTCCTCTTCAGCCGAAGTCGCATCTTTGACCTGTTTGATGAATGCTTGGCAGGACTTGCGAATGAACGGTACATCGAGTTTCTTCAACTTTTTCAATGACTCTTTCACTGTATCACTCATCCTTTCTGAGATTACCTTGATGAACGAAATTGTCCGTTTTTCTGGAATCACTAAGGAAAGCAATTCCCACGATCCTATGGATGTGGAGAAGGATTTGGGGATGTGTCAAAGAGATTCGAATAGAAAACTCTGAGATCATGATGATGAGTCTAGGATTGTCTTCATCACTCTCTGAAATATTGTATAGATGGATTCATATCTGTTGGGGAATTCTGATACTGTTTTCAGTAGTGATTATCGATATCTCTAAGCTGCTACGAAATGTATTCTCATGATAAGAAGGAGTGAGAAAACAAGAATCATTAGTGTGAAACAAAGTGTATTGTCTCTGGAAAACGGGAATTATCATTTTTGTGCGGATTTTGTTTATCTGTGTGTGTTTCAACTCTTTATTGAGGCAGTTGTACTTATTTCTGGGAGAAACGTAACAAAGGCGGACAATGGCTTCAAGCAAAAGGAGTTTTGTCAAATCTCAGAAGTTCTTTGATGATGACGAGATTCCAGAGAGTGATGATTCTGCATCCGACGAATCTTCTCTATCTATGAGCAGTGATGGAGCACCTAAGATGTTTCTCTCTGAGTTGTCGAGTCGACGTCTTGTTGTTGAGGAAACTAGTGAGAATCTTGAGAAGTCGGACAACCAGGAAGGTCAAATTGAATGTCCCCGTCGTACTCCAAGTGTGTTAAGTGACGAAGTCCTGAGGGAAGTGGAGGTAAGATCTAGTCATCGACGGATCCTCTCTCTATCGCCACAAGAGGTGAGTCCAGAGCAAGATCCCTCAGTCAATAGCTCTGTAGCTGATCTTGTGAAGGATGCTGTGTCTGGGGATAATTCGTTTCCAGGATCTCGTGTATCCAAGGACAAGAAGATTGCTGAAACTGGTACAGGAGACAGTGAAGATCCGATTGGTTTTGTTCGTTCTTACGTGAATATCCATCCAAGTGAGCGTGCACTGGATGGAAAACTATTTCATGCAAAGAAGAAACAGATTTCTGATGAAGCACGAGTACAGTCGATGATGTTGATGAACATTTTCATTAACCGTCACGAGCAGAATATGAATCGGTTTCCTCGGAATGTCTATATCACATCCAAGTATACATTATGGAATTTTGCATTCATCAATCTTTTCGAACAGTTTAGTCGTGTGGCTAATTTTGTCTTCCTGTTGGTCACACTGGTTCAACTTATTCCAGGGGTTAGTCCATTCAATATCTGGTCAACATTGTTTCCACTTATCTTCATCTTATTGGTTTCAGCAGCTAAAGAAGGATATGAAGACTACTGTCGTCACAAGACAGATGCAATAACTAACAGTATCAAATATAATCGTGTGATGAGTGATGGTAATTGAATCTCTCTCCTTGAATGCTAGGATCATTATGTGAAGTTCCTTCTAGAGATCTTGTTGCAGGCGATATCATTATTCTTAAGGATGAAGAGACCCTTCCAGCAGATATTCTTGTGTTGGCTTGCAGTGATACAGATGGGACTTGCTATGTGGATACAAGTAGTCTTGATGGAGAAACCAAGTAATTATTCGATATGAGATTAATATGTAGTTTGAAAGAGAAGCAAGCTGTGGAAGTTACAAAGTCGATTGAAACTCCTTCATCACTGGGTACTCTTCAAGGTACTCTAGCTTGTCAAGTTCCAAACAAGGAACTTAATGTATTCCAAGGAGTTCTTTCTATTCATGATCGTATCCAAGGTGATACTCCTAATGATAGTTCACCTGTTCTGGAAGCAGCTGTTGATTCTCAGAATCTTCTTCTTCGAGGCTCTATTCTTAAGAACAGCAACTGGGTTGCTGGTATGGTTGTCTATACAGGTCGATTAACAAAATTGTCTCTCAATATGAATACTTCGAAGTTCAAATTCAGTGGTATCGAGACTTCATTGAATCAGTTTGTACCGAAAGTCTTATTTCTGCAACTTACTCTCTCTCTAGTTATTATTCCATATTGTAATTAAGAATAGATCTGTTGTTCTGCTGCACGATTGTATGATTCAACCATTCTAGAGCTTGGATGGATTACTTCGATCAACCGATTACACGACTGGATATTCGATTTCCTCACATTCTTCATTCTATTCTCCTATTTCGTTCCTATGTCATTGTATGTTGTATTTGAGTTCTCTCGAACTGTTCAAGCATTGTTTATGGAAGTACTCGTTGATTAATCTGTTTAGTGATTAGAGTGATCTTGATATGTATGTTGAGAATGAAGGTGGGATGAAAGTAACTACCAGTTCTCTGAATGAAGAACTTGGGAATGTTGAATTCATTCTCTCTGATAAAACAGGAACACTAACAAAGAACAATATGACATGTTATGGCTTCAGTATGGGAGGTGTCTTGTTTATCAAGAATGACTTTACGGATGATATTGGAAGGGAACAAATATCTACTACTTCTTATACTCCTTCAACAAATGCTTTATGTTATATCCAATCAGTTCTTGAGAAACATCACAATGGTGATCCTCTATCAACTCTGGAGTTGGAATATTCGACCAACTTTTTACGGGCTTTGTTGCTGTGCAATAGTGTACGGATTGGAGTGAATGATTAGTTCTAGGTGAAACCAGTTGAACAGAATGGAGAGATCATGCTTCGTTCAGAATCAGCTGACGAAGAAGCTTTGTTACAAGGTGCTGCATGTCTTGGTTGGAGATTGTTGCTACGTACTAAGGATACGATTGTGATTCAAGAAGGATTTCCTTCTATTCGAGCTGATACAATTGAACAAAGTGAAACCAAAGGAGTTCATAAGTTTGAACTGTTGGAGGAACTATCGTTCAGTAGTGCTCGTCAGCGTATGACTGTGATCGTGAGAGATACTTGGGATCAGAAAGTGTGCTTGTATTGTAAGGGTGCTGACAGTAAAGTAATCTCATTATCATGTGATGAAGACCTTTTATTCCCGTGGTTATGTCATATTCCCATGATTCATAGAACTGAGAATGGATCAATTCGTAGCTCAGGCAAAGGTGAGGAGGATGCGGTTGAATTAGAGCGAGCAGAGCTTCTGAAGCGTATTGCTCAGTTCTCCCAAGAACGTAGTGAAGAGGGATATCGATTGCTTGTGGTAGGAGGCAAGTATGTGACTGAATCGGAATTGGCAAGTTGGAGAAAGGAATTGGATAAGGCAAAGAAGGCAATGAAACAAAGAGACGAAGTAGGTTTCTGATTGTATTGACATGGTAGGCGATTGAGATAGCATTCCAGCACATTGAACGTGACTTGAGTGTTCTGGGAGCAACAGCAGTGGAAGATGAATTGCAAGTATCATCTAGATTGATTGAATAAGAGATAGGATCATATCAAAGAAGATATTCAGTTCTTGCGTGAAGGAGGTATCACTGTGGCTATGGCTACGGGTGATAAGAAGGAGACTGCAATCATTATTGCTAGGAATTGTGGTTTATTGACTGATTCTATGCATGTTTTTGATCTAACAGGTCGACGAGAAGAGATTACGCTTCAATTGGAAGCTGTATTGGATCATGCTCAGTACAAACAGGTCCTCCGTCAGCAGGAATGGGAGAAGCAGAAGAAGCGACTATCATACCGTCTCTCACGCTTGCATTCTCGTCCTCATGGATCTCCTGTGGTTGTAACACAACCCCTTCCATATGCACTTGTTCTTAATGGATCCTCGGTGGACGCGTTGATCCGTTCTGCACAAGATAAGTTTGTCTTTGCCATGCGTCATGCTTCAACCGTTATCTGCTCTCGAATGTCTCCAAAGCAAAAGGCTCGTGTGATCATGCTTATGAAATCTGAAGGTATTTGCTGTCTTGCAATTGGAGATGGTGCAAATGATGTGTCTATGATTCGTGAGAGTTCTGTTGGTGTTGGTGTGAAAGGGAAAGAAGGAAATGCTGCTGTAAATAGTGCTGATTATATCATAAGGGAGTTTCATCATCTCATCAAACTGATGTTTGTAGGATTGATAGAGAAAATGATATTTAGGTTCATGGCCGTAATAATTACCGCGGGAATAGTTACAGTGTGTATTTAGCATTCTATGAGAACATCACTTTCAATATGCCTCTAGTGAGAGAATTCAACTCATTTCATTTGTAGTTTTTCTTTTCCTTCTTCTCTATGTTCTCAGGTCAGACCATCTACTCATCATTTCAACTATCAACTCTCTATCTGTTCTCAAGCCCTACCTTTGCTTCTTTTGGCTTCTTCTATTCAGATTTACAGAAAGAAACTTTAATGTCACATCCTGAGATCTATAAACGTAGTCGAGGTAAGTTATCAGGGTTTTGGATAATCAAAGATGATAAGATGTTCAGTGGCACTCGCATGTGGGCGTATCTGATTGGAAGTCTTGTCAATGCTATGGCATGTTCAATGGTTCCTTTGGTGATTTTCCAGAACTCACAATCCATTGCTGGAGGTAGGTATGATTGAGTATTTGAAGTGTAGGCTATCCTTTGGAGCTCTGGGGAATGGGATTCTGCTTGTGGACAAACATCATCTTCAGTATTATTCTTATGAGCGCAAGTATGAATAAAGAGGGAGTTTCATTGTAGTGATGGTACCAAAATGGAATTTGAATTTTATTGCCTTTTTTGTCTTTGTAGTTCTTGTGTTTGTATGGTTCTTATTAGCGTTTCATTTGTAGTTTGTAGTAGTTCTTACTATATTATGGATTGTGCAAGATGAGTTGTATGATTCCCTTCCCATTATCATTCGATCTCCTGTGTACTACCTACAAGCCGTCTTAGCAATTGGTATTGTGTTTATCTTTTTGGTTGTGTTGTTGTTGGCCTCTTAATTGTAGTGTGTGAAGGTTTCTTTACAAACGGCCTTCAGACCAGAGATTTGGAGACCTTATGCAGAGCAAGAGGTCTTAGAGAAGAATCCTACCAAAACGCATCCTCTTGATAGTATTTCTACGTCTCTCTAGTTTCTTTATCTTCGTTAGTTTGTTAGTCATCAACAAATGATCTTTCGAAAACATGGACTATCACTTATTACCATATGTTGCAAAGGAAACTCGTAATAATTTTCCAGGCTAGTTCACATTTCTATCATCAATCCATACCAACGTGTATACACCTGAGTTATGAAGAGTTGCAACGGCATTGGCTGCAGATTCGATGCTCTCCATTTCGATCCAGGC
The DNA here is from genome assembly GCF_000743755.1 of Blastocystis sp. subtype 4. Lineage (NCBI taxonomy): Eukaryota > Bigyra > Opalinata > Blastocystidae > Blastocystis > Blastocystis sp. subtype 4. The sequence continues at coordinate 8,015 of NW_014569118.1, forward strand.
CATCTATTGAGGACCAAGGAAATGAAATGTACATTCTTCAAGATTGTAATATTCTCAACCTTACCACACGTAGAGAACAGTTGCCGAAGACACTCCTTGATCATGGGATTCGAAGGATCGAATCTACTTTTATGCTCTATCCTTCATGCTTACCCTATGACATGTAGTTTCTTTGATGGCATATGCCAAGGGATCTGAGCGTATTCGGTTGAGTTGAAACGGTGGACAATCTTTCCATAATAGTCTTCAGTCAAATCTCGTATTGACGGACAAGTGTTGTAGCTGACTGGGTCCACATAGGGAGTATTTGAGAAGCGGACCTATGAATCATAGTCTTCAACTACTTCTACTTGAAGGACTTCTCCACGGAATGTGACTCCATTGAGAACAAGAGCCTTAGCAGCTTGAGAAGCATCTGCAAAGAGTACTAATGCCTTCGTATGGTCACTGCTCCTATTTCTGAAGAAGCATCCATATCTCTACATGATCTTGATACGAAGGACTTCTCCAAAACAGGAGAAGAGATTGAATAGTTGATTCGGAAACACATTTTCTGCTTACAGTTAAGTTACCAATCAAAGGAAGGAAGAGGATATGGGTAGATGAGACACAAATAGCACCGAATTCTGTACAATAGATGGTTCTGTTACACACACCTTTGAGTAACAGTGAAAAGAAGCATCAAACGGAATTGTGATTGGCCGATGCGTCCATTACCTTCTCTTCATCATATCCACTCAACGACTGATTTCGACTCTCTAAGTATCAACTATCACAATATGGAATTACCATTGGTCTTTTGACGGATACGATTGGTCTCAGGTTCATATGAATAGCTTCTCTGCTGCTTTGCCGGTGCTTGACATGTTTCACTACCTGAATTCGCTGTAGTCTCCACTTCTGTATCAGTAATCTGGTGTTGAGATGTCTTTTTCCTCAATAAAGCGGATTGAGAGCGCGAATAACCTTCAATACGATCACTACCACTATATCCTAACACATGAGTTGGAGATCACTTTTCCACTTCGATTCCTTTTGTTGGGAATAGTTGTATCCAAGTTGCTAGACTGAGTAAGAGATGACATCGTGATTATTGTGAGGCAGAATTGGCGAATCCATCAATCAAAACCGCTTCTGACGTTGTCTTCACGTGCTCAACTAGTTTGATTTTAATTAATTCATCTTGAATGCATCATTTCCCATGAGTTTAAAAATAAATAGTGTGAAAACAGTCACTTTGACACTAGTTGATTCAGATTCAGTCTTTATCATGATTCAAAGATCATCCACTCAAGATACAAGTTTTTAATACATAGGAAACGAAGAACAACCACAATCATTAAGTCTCATTGACTGAAACTCGGCCCATTTCTGCATTCTTGTTTTTCCTCAATATCTCGACGCCATGCCCATTACCTATCGATTTATCCCGATTTATGGAGC
>NW_014569117.1:0-6434 GCF_000743755.1 Blastocystis sp. subtype 4
TTCGTTGATATTGAGAAAAGAAAGAATGCAATAGCCGGGAATCGAACCCGGGCCTGATCCGTGGCAGGGACCTATCTTACCACTTGACTACTATTGCTTCATTGTGATTTCTATGTTATACCAATTTAATATCTTGGAGAATAAGATGGAAACGGCGATTTGTCTTCAATCGACAACTATTGATTCTTTGGTTAGATGTCCCAGTGGATTAAGAAGAAGAAGCCTGCTGTTTGTGTTCGTATTGTTGGTGATCTATAGGGTTTTGAAGTGATTGAACCAACTTTAAATGAGATCGAGAATAAGATGAGAGAGGGTACATTTATTTTGCATTTTAATGATTGAATAGCGGAGAGAGCTCCCCATGATGGAAAACGTAAAAATGAATCGATATGGCCCATATATCAAATTCACCACCAGCGATCGTATCTTTTCTAATTGTTTTTTATGTGAAGACGCTTCATTTGGGAGTCTTACAAACGAGGAGATATAACTCGAGAAGTTTATGATTACTGTATCAAAAACAAATTGGCGGATCCGAATTTGATTGCTATGTGGAAGAAGGTGAGTATTTGATGTCACTTTGATTTGCAGAAGGGATACGAAAAGTTGTGCTGTCTACAGTGCGCTCAAAACGAGGAACACAATTTCAAATCTGTTTGTATTTGTCGAGTGAGATTTGGAGATATGAGTTATTTGTAGGTTCCCAAGGCAAATCTCCCTGATGGTAAGATTGTTGAGTGTTGTCATTGTGGTTGTCGTGGCTGTGCAAGTGGTGATGGAAGCAGGAAGGTTGATGTTGGAATGGTATATAATCTGTAGTCGAAGAAAAGAGAGGTAGAAGATGAAGGAGATGAGACTAGAAAACGAATTGACATGCTTCGAACTCTAATGGAGAATGGAAATAATGGAGAAGACGAAGGGAATGAAGAAAATACAGTTAATAATGAGAATGAGCCGATTGCTGAGAATGAGGAGAACAGGGAAGTAGAAGAGGGATTGGAGAAGGAAGAAATTAAGAATTAAGGAAATATATTGAGAATAGAGCTTTTCCTTGTTGTTTGTTGAAAGAGTTGCATTTGATTGTTTCTGAGTTGTCACTATGAATGTATTTTCTATATTTGGGTTTGATTTAGTTCACTTCCGGTCCTTCAAAGAACTCAGAAACGTCAGATTACCTCCCAGCCATTCTACCAACATCTAAGGTATCTAATGTCTTTATAAACTATAATCAAATAGTTATTGATGATGAAACGGGCCGAAAGTGCTCTTACTAGTCGCCAATCGGAGCTTGACAAACACGAATATCGGGATGGCAAGTAAATCGTTTGGAAATATTAGTCATGAGATAGACTTATGCGGAGGAGTTCTTCTGTTCATTACCGAGGGGACTCAAAGCCTCCAACTGTACACAGGAGATTCTGGAATGGATTATGACTAGATGAATGTTTTTGATGCAGATGTTGTTTCATGTCGTACCGATTCTGGAAAGGGAACGAATGTAACCTATGGAACAATGATGGCCAATGGAGATATGTATACTCAGAGTGTCTTACATGACGAGGCCCACTCTTCTTCAGCCTATGATGCTGATTATCTTCGGAAATCGAAACCTATTCAGTTTGAGGAGGAAGATTGTGAAGACAACACATGGGTAACCATTCTCATATTCTGTGAGTGTAGATTCGAGTGTTTGGTTTTCAACCAGAAGATGTTAGCAGTGTTCTTGAGCAGTTACAGCGCTGTGGATACATCCGAGAGCGTCGTTCGACAGCCAACAACTACATGTATCTCCGTTTCTATACAACCTTGGAAGTTCAGAAGGCGTTGGCTTTGAATGGAACCCGGATTCATGGGAACTATATCGGTGTCATTCAGTGTAGTCGTGAAGAAGTGGCAGAAGGATATGAAGGGAATCTCAATCGTGTCAAGACAAGCTCTCTGGACACACGGTAAGAAAAGAGGGAACATTTGAATGCTAGATCGTATATTGTTAAAGAGAATGAAATCTATAAACGTGCTCCTGTTCGATTACAAGGGTTGTGTTCCTGGATAACGGAATGGTTGTTTGGTGTATGGTATGATTGTTATCAACATTCTCATTATCACATATACTACACTAAAGAGTTTGATTCCCCAGTTCCGTAAGAGAATTCATAAGGAAAGGTTGCTAGTCATTAGGAAGTAAATACGAATGTACCTGATTGGGTACTTGTGTACTGGTATTCATAGGAAGAGAATACATCATACTGTTCACATCTCGTCCCAATTGATCATCTCCCACATCCAAACTTCCCTATTACTGAAGGATTCACTCAACCTATTACTTCCCGATATTTGCTCAAAAACAACCGTAATGGTTCCACATACTTTTCAAACCCAAGTGCATTCATGGCATACAACAAGTCATCTCCATTGATAGTTTTCCTCTTTTCAGACTTGCATTTGTCACTTGCTCTACAATCCTCATAATCATTTAAAATGCCTACTCACTTGTAATGAAGGCTATAAACTCAGATACACACTCCTGAACACATTCCTTTGCATCTTTGGAGATCTTTGCCGTAGGTGGAATGGATCGTTTCATAATTCGACTGATATTGGCAATGGGAAGATAACGGTCTTGTTCATGAACTTCCATTACGTTACTCCTATTATTTCCTGAGAAATCTGCATGCGAAGGNAAACAGTTCTCAATGACGAGAAAGCAAAAACACAGAATATCTGTGGAACTCAATCGTCTTGACTCAAATCTCCCGAAGCTTGCATATAGTTGATCTTGTCAATCGCCTCATCCAAATACACAATCGCCTGTTGCGTCTCCTCTCTCTTCTTCGTAATCTTTGGGTCCTCAGCAAGCATATCTACAATTGTTGCATCATTGAACAACCCCTTCACAACCTCAGGAATCATCATTTCTTTCACTTTATTCACTAACATAAACATGATTGCCTTCTTTTCACTCTCCTCTTTTAAACCTACCTTCGGTACTTCATCAATCAATTTCCTTCTCACAATCTCATAATACGAAGACAGGATACTCTTCACAATCTCTGCTGATACTCGTTTCTCCAACTCCACAGGATCATTCAGAATCCGCTCAGCATCCTCATCCTTGTCTTCCGTTGTAATGAACTGTCGTAGTGTATCCTGGAATCGCTTCTCATTACTACAAGCAATCACCCAGTTCACCCAGTTCTCTGCCACTGTCTCTTGATTGGTTCGGAATTGGAGTTGACGACCATCTGCTACTACTTCAAACACAAACTCTCCCGTAGCATTGTTCTTCTCAAGAATTCGAGCCTCAGCTCCATCCAATCGGAATGAATGAGGTTCTGATGAAGGATCCGAGATTGAGCTGTTATGAGCATAAGTACTGATTCTCATTCACATCAATTAAACCTACAGAATACGATTCTGGATCTGAGCAAAACGACGCTGGTATTTATGGAACTTATTACGTTTATCTCTATTCATCACTTGTCTTCTTCTTCCCTACAACCAACCCTCAACCACAGGTAATGTGAAAGTGGGAACATCACGCGACTTCAGTTCCATTAGTTGCTAATCTCACATTCAACTATCATTCCTACCTTCTTAACACGCGCTGTAGCTTCTACACGAACTCGTTCCATATGAATACCAATGAAGTCAGGATGACGTACGTTTACATAGTTCAGTTCCATTGACAGAAGCTGACGAATCAAATCAACAGTCTTCTGAGATTGACTACAAGAGATCACAGAGAATCATGAATACGTCCCAATAAGTGATTGAATAGTCTCGAGAAGACGTTTCTTGAAGAGAGGACAAGAGAGAAAGATAGGAATCTCAATACGCTGTAGTCCAGAGAGTAGTTCCTCTCGAATAAGATCCACACATTCCTCACTAATACTAAGAGAATGAATAAGCATCAAACCAATATGGATAGAATGTAAGGATTCCCTTCTTAGTGAGATTAATGAATGATTGATCAGGAGTAAACAAACCCCCACTGACACCCTGTTGATTCGCAATATCTTTCCTAATCTCTGTTATTCAATCCTTCTTCTAGCAATTACCTTCTTCTGGTACTTCTTTCACATACTCCAATTCCTCCATTCGCTCTCTAAATACGTCTATCACTCATTTCTACTCCTTTCTGTTACTCTGAAAGATGTATCGTAAACGAGCTCCTCCTTCTACTTCTTCAACCTCCATTGATCCATATCCATCCATCAATTTTGCATATTGATCAGCAAACGTATTCACACTCTGAAAGAAGGCGATTTGCATTTGAGGAAGTGTACTCAGACCAACACTCATATCCTCCAATTCTTTCCTATAACTCATTCAATCACTCTTCATTCACATTTTCTCCATCTTAAACTCATTCACACGTGTAATGATTGAAGGAATATGCTGTAACAACAATGCATTCAATTTCTCACGAAGATAACGAGTCCCATTCTTATCAGCAATATCACGATAATGCTGACGTAAGAACACATCTTCATCTCTCCATTGCTGTTGCATATTCTTCCTGGTATCAATATCCTTCTGACCTCGATTGATCACACCTACATATCCTAAACGAAGAGGAATCAGTTTGTTTGTGAGAATGGGATATGCATCTGTTCCTTTATCCATCAAATCCAACTTTGTGATTACACCCACAGTCCTTAACCCATCAGGATCAACTTCTGTAGCCATTTGAATAGCATCACTATTCGCTAGATCAGTATTGGCAGCAGTCACAGCCATAATGATACAATTGGGCTGACGAATGAATTTCAATACCATACGACGAATAATTACTTCAATATCCTTTGGTTGATCACCTACAGGTACACGAGTAATACCAGGCAGATCAATCAAAGTGAGGTTAATCACATTTCGAGAGTATACCTTCAGAATGATAGGTCGTTCTGATACACAGATTCCTACACCTGTTTCACGAATGGTATCTGCTTCAATCTCATCTCGAATCTCATCAAAGTCAGTGTATTTTCGACCTGGTTGATGTAAAAACACTCCATAATCTAGAAATCACTCATTCCAGTCATTCTATACCATCATTCACATTATCATCATAGATTAGTTGGAGAATCAAAGGACGACGAGTCACAATTCCACTTCCTCGAGGTAAGAAATCCTTCCCAACAATGTTCTCTAGCACACTACTCTTTCCACTTGATTGACCTCCTACAACAGCAATTTGAGGCATATCAAGAACATTATTACCAACAACTGCAAACACCTCTTGAATCTTGTTCACAATCCCAATTAATCCTTGCAATCCATCCTTCTTTGGAGCTTTGGGAACAGGAACACTACGAGGTGGAGGAGATGGACTTCGTTCTTCATACACATGACCATCCATATCATACACAACATCATCTTCATCCAATGGTCTTGAAGGACGGGAAGCACGATATCCTGTTGATCGTTCCGAACGATGATAACGACTCAGTGAATACGGCTCAACATGATTTGATTCTGGATCCGATTCTGGATCCCGATAGTATTCAATCTCTCTTCGTCGTTCCGAAGGACGGGGAGCTGGTCTTCTAGGAGGCTCTGGAAGGTGGCTTGAACCATCAGATCTTTCTCCTGGAGAACGATTACCTCGATTATGTCTCAAATCATCTCGATCTAGTCTTCTTTCTCTTCGATTGGTGCCTCTTTCATCATAACGATCATATGTGTCTCCAATAGTATGGTCTCTGTTATATATATCAGGTTCAGGATCAAAATCCGATCGATCGGACCGAGAGGAACGAGGAATTCTTCCTTCACTTGTCCGTGAAGAAGAATATCGTCCATCATCTCTTCGACTCATGTCCCTTCCATAACGATCATAAGACCCACTCATAGGATAGATTATGGGAATAACAACCTTTCGATTCAACTGCTTCTAGAAATACTCTAATGCTATTTTGAATTTGAACAAACAAGGAGACACGAAAACAAGTCCATTCTATCAAGCGAACTCTAAATCACATCACTCCATTTGATCAAGTATGAATACTCAGAATAATGTACCAACGTTGATTTCTACATTCATCCTTGTAATTCATACATCGATTCTTAGTACCTTCCTATCATCATTTGGATAATTCATCAGATTTGGCTAATACAGACATTATCGATGGCAATGATTATTTCATATATTCAATGATACATGAAAAGAACAATGCATATTGCTTCATTCAACAAGAAAGAAACAACTGAGTCTTCTTTCACTTTTATCTTGTTGTTCATTCGTTTATTCTATTGTATCAACTTTTGTTTTTTGGCATTTGTTTTTCCTTTTCATGAGCTGGATCAAGCAATTCTACTGTTCTCTAGAGTATCCAATGATATATTGCATGGAAGACTTTCTTGGAGGACCTAAACCATTTCAAGTACGTTCTGCTGTCAATCTTCAAGTACAAGGTTATTTATGAACTAATGAT
>NW_014569116.1:0-6408 GCF_000743755.1 Blastocystis sp. subtype 4
ACATCTCCAGTGATCAAAGGAGTATCTGAGAATGACTGGGATCGAGGCAGAATGTAGGTTGATTGAGGATAGGAGAAGGCAGAGAGAGGAAGGAGAACAATGAATGTGAGAACAACCTCTTGACGGGCTCGATCACTCTGAGCATTGATAGTCACAGACTGGGAAGAAACCCTTTCTGTTGGAGTTCCAGAAATGACTCCAGTTGAAGCATCAATCGTGAGACCAGCAGGCAGAGATCCTGAGAACACAGACACAACAGCTGTTCTGTCGAGTGTGGGGGTAAGCGTGAAGGGTATTCCCTTACCAAGGACAAGCATGGTTTGAGGGAAGATTATAAACTCTGGAATGACTTCAATCGATATCTGGGTTGACGCAGATCCAACATCATTTCTCGCAGTTATGGAGTAAGTGGTAGATACTGCAGTTTCTCGTGACACTCCATAAATCTTTCCTGTATTAGAGTTGAACCTCAATCCAGTAGGAAGAGACGGTGATATCTCCCAGTTGGTAGCAATGTTTCTGACTAATGGGTCATCAGTATACACAAACTGACCAATCACAAATACGAATCCTGTTGAGGAATAACGAACATTCTCAGGTGGCAATAGTACACAATGAGTAGTCACTTCAGGACCCAAAGATCCATTTGTACACTCACGATATGAATAACCACGATATCCATATCCACAATTCTTCACAGACATCTGACCTTCATTCACAGAAGGATATGCTCCTTCTCCAGGACATATTGCTCCCACAGGCTTACAATAAGCCATATGAATCGAAGCCATTGATAAGGCATTGCTGCCAGCTTTGGTAATCTCCCATCGATACTTCCTGAATGCACCCATAGAGATAGGCACAGGGATTTGAGGTTTTGTTCGAGAAGTCACAGTCTGATCATCAACATCCAGAATGGTAACTGGCACTTCAGTAGTATTGTCAGGAGTATAAAAACCCCTGATAGCAAAACCCCAATGAGTGATAGTTCCATAACCAACAATATTGAATGAGTTTGCGGTGCTTCCAGCCAGATTCTCAACAGTCCATTCAATGAACGATCCGACACTGTTAGGTAACTGACCTTGTGTGTAAGGATCCAAGTCCATGATATCAGCAACAGTACCTGAAGTGGGAGTAGTAGAGGTGAGAGAAGAATAGGAATCAACAACAGTAGAACAGTCTTCAACTCCAAATACTCCAGTAGCATCAAACACAACAGGATCAGAAGAAGTACCATTCAGAGGACGATGAATCTCGAAACTGAATACATTACTGCCTTCCTGAATTCCAGATGTTGACAGAATCACATGGAACTTCGAGAACACACTAGCATCGTGATAATTCACTGATAGAGTTGTTGAATCAAAGTCATCTTCAAGATTGAATCGAGCAACCAGATTTCCATTCAGATAGGCAGCCACTCCTCCAGAATACTTCACTCGAACATTCAACACTTGATACTCATTCACTCCACTCATTGTGAAACTCTTTCGGATATATGTTGTGATTGAAGAAGTGGAAGGAATATCAACAGCCTTGTATGTGTTCCAAGTGGAATCATCGAAACTGACAGTATTCCAATCACTTGACACATCACTCTGTATCACCTTCCAATCTGTGTATTCAATCTGGAAAGGGAAATATGTTGAGAACACAGTAGATACAGTCACAGGTTTGTAATCCTGTCTGCTCATTGTCATGATATCCAACTCCATTTCTCCCAAATCAACAGTCAGAGTGTAACCAGCTCCGGTTCCCCATCCATCTCCCCATGAATTAGCTCCTTGGAACGTGTAGAATCCATTCTCCAAACAGAAATCAACATAGAAGTAATCGTCCTTTACAGGGAATTGAGATACTGATTGAAGAACAGTTCCCGAAGTTCCTCTTCCTTGGAACAGTTTCCATGAATTCTGATACGGATAACCATCAGCATAAAAACGAGCTGTCATCATAGCTCTATCTCCAGAACAAGTCACTACAGTAAGTGTCATAGTGGTAGTCACATCTTCTCCACTAATCTTTGTAGCAGTGATGGTGTAGGTTGTGTGATCACTCACAACTGTGGGAGTACCTGAGATCCAACCAGTGTTAGGATCCAACACAATACCATCAGGAAGAGAAGGATTGATGCGGAAATTGAGATAATCATCCGTGTTCTGAGGAGCCACTGGAGTCATCTTCATATTCTTGTACACAGTGACAGAAGCATCATAGGTGAAGTCAGGAATATCAACCATCACATTCGTAGTATACAGATCCAGAGATTGAATCCACCACGTACATGACGAAGGATCTCCAGAAGTAAAGTTCTCAAACTTGAATTGATTGTAAGGAACGTTATTAGGGAAGTAGATTCGTCGTCTCTGAGCTATGGTAGAATAAGTGAGACCAGTCACATGTCCAAGTATCATTAACAGATACACGGCCATAGAGAATGAATTGAGTGACTTCATTTCGATAATTGGCGATCGAATAAGGGTTCTGAATCTCCACAGCACTAACCCATTCATGACGATCATTGTTCAGAGTCACAATGAGATTGTTAGCTTCACAACTGGGAGAATAAATGCCTGTGGAGTGACACATATCAAAGACATTGGCACCAGATGAAACGAATCCAGAACCAGTAGCAGTGAATTCCCAGATATGAGATTCAGATTGTTCTGATGCCATTAAACGAACCATTGTATCAAAATAGGATGTGAGTTGAGTATCATCAATAGCAACAATGGCAATAGCAATCGTGTTCACTCCCTGCTGGAGATAGTTTATGGCTTGCTGTGATGAATCTGAGAAACGACGGCCTGGAAGAGTCACTACTCGATACTTAAGCTCAGAATAACTATTCTCAGCAGTGGATGAAGTGGACAAATCTCCAATCACTCCATTTCTCCATGCTTCATTTCCATTCAAATACACAATCACTCCATATCTGTATCGAATCGATACAATCAATCCAGACACTTCATTCAATGAGGCAATGTTGAATGTCTTCTTGTACAACTGAATACGATTTGTAGAAGTAGGGAATGATCCTCTAGCAGCCTGAGACCAACCAGAAGTTTCAGCACTATGCCAATTGGCAGGCACTTCACCCATCTTATAATACCATTGTTCTGAATGATTGATAGAAGGACGACGAAGATAGCGATGATGAACATTATTCTGATTTGCATCATATCGTCCTTTCAGAACCATCTCCTCTTCACCATCAGGCAACATGTAATACAAATAGAAATACGAATTCTCCTTCCATGAGGCATTCGTTGAATTGAACACAACATCAAATCGATCCACATCAAGATCGATACAGTGAATCCAATCTCGAAACGCAGGGTGTGTATTGTTAATTGGAACCTCCATCATTGGATCACCAGTGGCTGTAGCATAAATACTGAAGGATTCTGACTCAGGGGATGCTCGATAGGTTCGAACAATCTTATAATCCCAACATTCATCTCTTGATTGCAAAGAATGAGCATTTTGAATGGAAGAGATAGAAAACTGTACAATTTGAACACTCTTCTCTGTCATTATAGTTTCTAATAGGACGAATCCAGTCATATCTCGAATCACAATCCAAGCACCATCACTCCAACCATCATTTCCAGTATCCAGCATCTTGAGAGAATACAATGAAGTAGTAGATGGAGGCAAGCATAGTTCCAATACCTGTTCTTGATTATCTTCAAACAATGGAGAAGAATAGAACAACATATCTCCTCCAAAGATCTGAAACGATTCCTCCTTCGCGAATAAAAGAGTATTTTTGGTAATACTCACATAGACTTCATTAGGGGCGCATTCAATACCATAAACAAGTCCAACTAACGATAAGAGTCGTCGCTTTCAATAATACCTAATAACAACACGAAAACGATACAATCTAGCATAGTAGAACGAAACTAAGCAATCACTATGCCAGAGTACTATTCCTTGTGATGTTTCCATTTCTGGGCGTAATGATATAATAATCATAAAGAATCAAACGAACTACTGAACGTGCATGACTTTATCTGTTATTGTATTAATACATCTATCTTGTCTCTCAGATATCCAAGGCTATTTCGCTTATTGTACAGCAGGTTTCACTTTGTGTTATTACTCACTTTTCGTTATTTCAGTTTTCAAAGGAATTATGAAAACTGAGGATCTAGTAAGAAATCAATATCGTAGCCTTTAAGAGTATTCAACCTACAAATGATATAATTCCCGCGAGATCATTAATTGATCACAGTATTACCAGGCGTTCAGTATTCTTTATCATAGGGAGCTTGATTCTATGAACTCTTTATCATTTTTGTCTTCCGCATATGTATAGTAACGAAAAATTTCCAGATGATTCCTTTCTATCTGACTTCCAGATTAGTACCATTACTAGTGAGCGTCAATGGTGCTGTCGAAAAGCATTTATCCATTTCTCGGGAGAGTATAGTCAATATAAATTGATAGTGAATATGATTGGAGGAATGAAAGAGGGAGATGGATTGATGATTCACGATAACGGAACATTGTTTATGAAATTGAAGTTTGTGAAGAATGAATGTGAAGGAGAAGTGATAAAGAAGAATGAAAAAGGTTATATAATCCTTCGAGGTGAATTGGAACATGGGAAGGAATGTGGTTTGTTTGAAGAGTATGATGATTCGAGAAAGGTGATATGGAAAGGATTTTATCGGCAGGGAAAGCGATACTCCCATTTGAAGAATAAGGAAGGAATGAATGGATTCTATTCAGAGATGAGTGAGGATGGAGGACTGCTGAGTGTAAGTGAATATGATGATAAGTGGAGAAAGAATGGAAGTTGTTTTGAGTATGAAGGAGGAGACTTGAAGAAAGAATGTGTATATGAAAATGGAGTGAAGAAGAGAACGATTCGAGAGTTCACTAGTAACAGAATACAAGGTGGGTACAAATATGTTATGGTACTTCAAATGATTGAGTATAAATGTGGAGTCAGAGTATATCAAGGAGGATGTGAAGGTAGTATTGAGAATGGATTTTATCGAGAAGGGAAAGGAACAGAGTATGAGAATGATGGAGAGAGAGCTGTATATTATGGTGAATGGAAGAATGGGAAGAGAGAAGGTCAGGGGAGCGAATTCAAACAATTGAATCCTGTGTATATTGGAGAATGGAAGAATGGATTGAGAGATGGAATAGGAGAAGAATATGATGAGAATAATGAATTAGTGAGAAGTGGGAGATGGATAGAAGGTGAATACGGTGTATTGCGGTATGCTGATAATTATGGGAATAATCTGAGTTCATTTGATGGTTGGCTTTATGAAATTGAGAGGATTGAAATTGGAAACGACTGTTTTATAGAATTATGTCAATGGATACTTGATGGATTGAATAAACTGAGGAGTGTGAGGATTGGAAGAAGTAGTTTCTTTCTGAATAAGATGATTAGGGAAGGAAGCAAATGTGTGATAATGAATTGTGATCAATTGAGAGAAATCATTATTGGAGAGAAGTCATTCAATTGGTATGAATCAATTGAATTGAAAAATCTCCCTTCTCTTCAATCTATTCAATTTGATAGTTATGCATTCGAGAATTGTCAGTCAATAGTATTTGAGAGTATGAATGATTGAATGAATGATGAATGAGATCTGAATCAACTTCATTCCATCACTCTGGGATATCAAACTCTTCATGGCAGTATTATTAACAGAGATTGGAATGAATTGATCATGAAGAGTATGAATGAAACAGATGATTGATTGATCAGATCTTCCTTCTCTATCACTGTTCAAAGGAGATTATGATTCTTTCTGGTACATAGGTAAAGTGAAATTGGAGAGTGATAATTGGTGATTGAATTTGAATTAGATATTCCATCACTTACTGATGAAGGAATACAAACAAGTAATGAATACAGATATGTAAACGAATTGAGTAGTAAAAGTATGAGTAATGAATTGCTGATATCCAGATGCTGATGCTCTTGATCAATTCATTAGAAATGGATCTCGGAGAAAATGTATGGATTGATACTGAGTTGATTCATACAAATGGAACTGAAGGAACATAATAAGTGGTACTGATTGTTTGTTGAATGAGTTTGAATTGATTGAGATATGATAGGATTGATGTTTGATTGATTGTAATGTGAAATGATAGAAACTGATTAGAATCACGGGAATGAATGATAAGATGAACAGATTGATTATGAGAGGATTGAATATGATGAGTGGAATGAAATGATGAATATGAATAGAATGGTTGAATATGGATAGAATGAGTGATAATCACTGTCAAGTCCTTCCATCTCATATTCATTATGATTTCATTAAAATGAAGGGTAATGAATTGTTCATAGAATGATTGGAAACAATATCGAATTGAGTGTATTGAAGTCAGAAGAGAGATATCTGGATGATTATGAGTTGGAGT
>NW_014569115.1:0-6353 GCF_000743755.1 Blastocystis sp. subtype 4
TGACTCAGCATGGAGTGTTCAAGCTTCTGGGCAGAGGTCATATCGACAGACCTATCATTGTGAAGACGAAGTTCATCAGCAGCATTGTGTGTTTTGAGACTGGGAAATGATGGAATAGGCTGAGAAGAAGATCAAGGCTGCTGGAGGTGCCTGCATCCTCACTGCTTAAGGGAAATGGGTTGGTGTTATCGGTACTTGAGTTGTTTGTTATCCAATGATAATATGTTCATTCATTGGATCATGGCAGAGTACATAAAGACCGAAGTAATTCAGTACAAACGGCTCTATTATCGGAGCATGAATCAGCTTCAAACTGTAACAAATGAGGACTATCAGAACCGAAGTGAAGCTTATGTCCAACTCATATCATCAAGAAATAAATTAAAGTGATTACAACTGTTTAGAGTAATTTGTAGAGAAATCGAAGAGGAATTGTCCCATCTTGTTGAAGAGAATCCAGGTGTACTCACATTGTCACAAATTGATAGTGTTAAGGATTCTATCAATAAACTGGATCGAGAACTCGATCTTCTGAAACAGGTTCTTCTCCAAATGGATATTGAATATGTAGGTCCCCCAAACTCCAACAGAAATTCAAGAATGTGAGAATGACTCAGAACCTTGTAAAGAGGATCCGTTCATTTCTTCTGATACAATAAGCAAACCGCAGAAGAGTGTAGAATCTATGACTTTAGAGGAAATGAGAGAGTGTTTGGGACTCACCCGACTGATGAACAGAGAAAGAGACGAGAACACAGAAAAGAGACAGCAACAACAGATTGTAAACGAAATTCTAGAATCAACACTCAGAATGCGGAATGTGGGAGGTAAGACTGCTTCGTTCCATTTTATGTAGAATCACTCCATGATCAAATTCAAGAGAGTAACGCAGCTCTCGATGCAACACAGACGATGACTGATGCAAACATAGATGCTGTGAATTCTCACACCAAAGGAATGAAGGAACTTCGCTCAAGGTCCTGGTGGACGATTTTTAGAGATCTGAAATATTTCATCCTAGCTGCCATTCTCTTTTTCATATGTATTATCGTCATTGTCTTTCTTCGTAAATCAATTTAGAATAGATATTAGATGTTTGTTTCGGAAACCAAAAATTGTCTCCAATTCGGCCATCCATAAGCAGTAGCAACAAACCATTAATTCCAAGTACCAATCCTTTGAATTAAAGTAAACCGTAGACTTCGTCACCAAAAATGGACTGGACTCCAAATCCTGAGGCAATCCAGAATCTAGCAGGAATACTCTCAATCACAAATCGATCTAATTTTGCCGTTATTTCTAATTCGTATGATGTATGCCATTGGGAGGGTGTTTCATTATCGTAGCAACTAGAGGAAGCCAAGAAGAACCCTGAATTCTTGAAGTATATTGTCTTTATCTTTGCGTTTGGAGATAAAATGAGTTTGCCTAGTAATGTTCGTATCATTGCTGGCTATACGCTCAAATCTTGTCTGAAATTACTCTTCGATCACGATTCAAATGATAGCAAAGCGTATATTCGTTCTTGTGTACTAAATACGCTCATTGACCCGAATAACCAAATCAGGAATGCAGCTGGTGTTTTGATCACTCAGCTAGTAACTATTTCGGGACTAGAATCTTGGCCAGATTTGCTTCCTGCTCTACTCCAATTGTTGAAGAGTGACAATCAGGATTATATAATCACTTCTCTGAGTTGCTTAAGCAAACTGATGGAAGATAACATCTATGAATTGGACAGTGCGAAAGTGAATCATCCTCTAAACGAGCTGATTCCGTTGTTCCTTTCCTTTTTCCAATGTCCAAACGAAGAGATTATTTATCACAGTGTGAATTGCATGAGATTCTCTATTGATGCAATGCCAAATGCTCTTCTCGTAAACATGGATAACTATATACATGTTGGACTTCAGAATGCAATTTATGCTGTAGGGCTTAGCATGGTTGATGAATCGAGCAAATCCAGAAACCCTAGCAATTATTTGTAATTCATTAGTTTCCTTAATGGGAGTTCGTGTCGATGCGCTCATCAACTATATGAATGACTTGTTTGGTGTGATGTTACAATTATCTCAACATCAGAATTCATTCGTTGCCACTCAGGCCACTGGTAATGATTCTCTCTTTTTCTCACTTACAGAATTCTGGAGTGTTTTTGCTACATTGGATGTGGAAGAATCCATTCTGAATCTGATCATTCCAGTTCTTCCTCAATTAATTCCAACTCTTATTCATAGTATGCGTTATTCTGATGAAGAATTAGCACGAATGAATGTGGACAATGCAGTAGTTGATAGTAATGGAGTTCGACCATTCATTTACCATGAGAGCAAAACAGATAAGTGAATCATAACGAAGAGAAATGATAAATAGAAATGATAAGACTGATGATGAAGATATGGAAGGTGAATGGACATTACGAAAGGCTTCTGCTTGGGCATTGGATTGTCTTGCCAATCCATTTGCAGCAGATGTGATGGAGATCATGACTCCTATCATAACTGTCCTAGTTCTTTGTTCTGTTGATCTGTAGAATGGATTGAATAGTCCTGATTGGTTACAGCAGGAATGCACGATTCTGGCTTTGGGTGCTATTTCTGGAGGGTGTCTGTTGTTTATGGGAGATATGATGCGTTCTGTGTATGCTTACATTCTCAGAATCATTCAAACTTCTGACAATCCATTATTATTCTCGATATCTGCGTGGATGGTGGGTCAATGTTCAGAATGGGTATTTGAGAATCTATCAAATGAAGAGATGGACGGACTGATGAGTATTCTCTTAACCCGTATGCTTCAGCCTCAACGGAAAGTTCAGCTGGCTGCCTCAGCTAGTGTATCTGTTTTGATTGAGAATGGAGAAAGCAAAATGGAACGATATTTTGATCAAATCATTCATACGATCAGTGAATGCTTCAAATTCTATTGTGTATGCGTGTTATTCTTAAGAATTCATGAATAGGAACGGAATCAACGAGTATTACTGTGTTGTATTGGTGACATTTGTACAATACTGATGGATTCATCTTCACTTGACATTAACCAATATGCTGATCTCCTTCTTCCTCCGATTATAGCGAAATGGAATCTATTAGGTGACTTTGATGAAGGCTTATTGTCAATCCTGGAGTGTTTGTATTATTTGATTGGGGTAAGAATGATATTAACTCTTGATAATAAGGCAATGGGAACAAATTTTGCCCCAATGGCTGCTAATGTGTATCAGCGATGTATGCGAATCATAGATTCTGTGAATGTGGCGTACATCACACAATCCATGGAAGTAGGAATCTGTTTCTATTGTCATGTGGAAGGTGGAATCTCTACCAGATAAGATGTTCCTCTCTTCATCTCTTGATGTTATAAGCAGCATCATTGGATCGTTGAAAGAATCTGTTCAACCTCTTGTGGAAGAATATAACCTGATTTCGGTTCTGACGGGATGTATGGAAGATAATGATGCTGATGTCAGACAAGCTGCATTCGGTGTTTTGGGCGATCTGGCGCAATATTGCTATATTGTCGTAAAACCTCATATCAAGACATTTGTGATGTTATGTGTGAAGTATATGAATGTCGAGTATGCCTTATGCTGTCTCCTCAGGTGTAGGTATCCTTCAGTTTGTAACAATGCAATCTGGTCCTTAGGCGAAATGGTACTTCGTGCAGGGACAGAAATGGCTCTCTATGCAGAGGCCGTATTACCCTTGTTAATATCATTTAATTCGCAAACTCGACTTCCCGCGGGAATTAAGGATAATTCAACGATTTCGATTTGTCGTTATTGTTTGACTGTTCCTCAAGCTATTCCTTATGTTCGGAATTGTTTTGGGATGTTATGCACCAATGTGGCGAAACTGCGGTAGGGCCGAATGAAGGTTATGATGGGCTAGAGATGGAGCTGAGAAGGAGCAGTCATCCCAAGGCTTATGTACGATCCTTCAGGCGATGCCAGATCTGTTCCCACAGGACTTCCCAAAGTTCATGTTGATGGTGGCTTCATGGTAGGTATGAATGGAAGAACTGATGACAAGGACAACAATCAGTGATATGGGTTTAGGACAGATGTTATTAGGAGTTATGACATCATTTAAGCAGAGTTTAGGTGACGATTGGCAACGGTATTATGAGGAAAATGTAGACATTCGCTATCGTCAAATCATTCAAAATAACTTTGGATTCTTTTAAAGTGTTTGTGTTTAGAAAACGTATCATATTCTGTTCCATTCAATATCATTCTTACTCTCAACAAACAGAACAGTAATCACTATCAGACTCAAAATCATCGTCTGTCATAATATCTTCATCTGAAGTAGGAATACAACCATCATTTTTATCAATGACTTGAATACTTGTTTCTCCATCTATCTATCATATCATTCTCATAATACTTACTTGCAGAAAGACTAGCACGTACTCTAGCTCTGGGATTGTCATCTACTACACTAATCGCTCGTTTCTTTGGTGCTGATGCACTCGTAGACGATCGTTTCTTAGTAGATTTCGACACTTTCTGTTCATCTACGATAACACGATCCAATTCACGCATCTCAAATGCTTCAAATTGTGTGTCTTCATTCTATCATCATATCGTTCATCCAACTCTCCTACTAATGAAAATGAGAGTGTATCCAAGGAATTCTTTCTCGAAGAAGTCTGAATCTGTGGATCTTTCACATTCAGAAAGAGATTTGGATCAAAGGAAGAGTTATCTTCAAAGAGATGCTTTTGATTTGCTTCATTTTCTGCTGCTATTTCTGTATCATGCTTTTCAACCAATTGTCGAATCTGATTTCGGTATTTCAATGTACCTTTTCTTGCCAACTGCTCTATTGGAGGATCTTCTACTGGTTCATCTCCTTGCGGAAACAATGCAAGTGATTCTGCCTCTTTTGTTCCTCGTTTTCCCTTCCTCATTGTTACCCTTCCTTTCCTTCGAGATTGCTTTAAATCACTCTCTTTGGCTTTTGCTGCTACAATGTCTGAATGCGTCTCTTCAGGATCCAAAGGCAAGTCTAAAGGCATTGCATTACTTTGAATCATTGATGAAGATACATCGGATATTGGCAATTGCAATGAGAGTGTTGATTCTGGAATTGGATCTGACTTTGGTTTTCGCTTTCGGCCTGGCTTCTTCTTTTCACCTGGAGCTCGTTTCACCTTATTTTTACTGCCTTTAGGACGACCAGGACGGCGTTTCGGTTTCGGTAGTTGTTGGAACACTGAGAGCAAATCGTTACCATATACTTCGTTACCAGGAATAATAGGATTCTGAAGAGATTTGACAGGAAAAACATGTTCCATCATTTCAACGGATGATGGAAGAGGTTGTTCGGTTGTTGTTAACGGTATCTTCCCAAAAGAAGGAAACGAACTTGTTGTTGGAAATGTTTCTTGATTAGGAAAGGTCAAAAATGAAGGATTTGTTGGAGTAACGATGGCTAGATATAAAATAGAATAGGAAGTCAAACGAAATAGAGGTTCCGGTTGTTCTGATGACGACGGAGGGATCTGAAAGGAAGGATGATCCCTCCGTTTCCTTTTTTTGATCTTTTCAACTTCTCTATCATAGAGAATAGTCTCTTCAGATGATCTTCCCTTAAAATGAGAATAGATAACAACAACAACAAGAATTCGCGTTCGTAACACATATCTCCAGTTGTCTGGGAATCCATTTTGAACATACTGGGAATAGATGTTGCTGAAACCATTCTTGACACTCTTCTCAAGATCCATTTCGCCCTAGTTGTCATTCAATCAGTCCAAATCAACCTCTAGTTTGTAACGTGACTTATTCAGTGTCAACACATTTGTCCTATCTGTTACTGTCATGATCGGACCACAGCGCCACAATTGCTTCTGTGGCAACAGAACACCTTTGACTCACTTTAGTTCAACATGAATACCTTCAATAACTAGAGTTACTCCTTTTCGAAGAGGAAACACCGATTTCAAGTACCAATTTGATAGTTTCTTTACAGATGACTCCCTAGCCATAATGCAAGTAGATTTAGGTCCCTACGGAATACTGATCGTATTGCCTCCTAAAGCACTACTCATTATTCTTTATTATCAAAATAGTACGTTGAATCTAACCCTATCTTTCCAGGGTTCATTTCGCTTCTGTAGCAACAATGAACTGACAAAGAGTATCCAACAAAGAACTGAAACCCACAAATCAAATAAAAGAACATTACATCTGCATTGCCTCCATTTCTTTCATTGCAATGGTTTGCATCTCCATCATCTTCTTCTGTTGCTCCACAATCGCATCCTTCTTCTTCAAATACTCTCGCTGCCAATACGTTGTGAATCCCTCTGGTTTCTCTCCGTTAATCTCTACGGGGATATAC
>NW_014569114.1:0-6200 GCF_000743755.1 Blastocystis sp. subtype 4
TTCATTCTTGCTGTTGGAGGTGGTTCAATTAGTGATGGATGTAAGTTCATTGCAATGGCTGCTTTCTATAATGGAGAGAATCCTTATGAAGACTTATTGATGAAAGGTGGCGTTGGTTGTCCTAAGTCTGTTCCTCTTGGTGTGATTATGACTCTTCCTGCTACTGGATCTGAATCGAATAGTGGATGTGTGATCTCTTGCAGAAGAACTCATGGCAAGTTTGGTATTCACAATCCCAATAACTTCCCTGTATTCGCAGTATTGGATCCTGATACTTCAATGTCTCTTCCTTACAAACAGACTGCAAATGGGGTTGTTGATGCATTTGTTCATGTGTGTGAACAATACATCACTGATTGTCGTCATGCTGATGTTCAGGATCGATATGCTGAGGCTCTATTGAAGGTTCTTATTGATAATGGAAGACTGGTTAAAGAGAATCCTAACGATTATTCTGTTCGTGCTAATATCATGTGGGCTGCTAATCAGGCATTGAATCACTGGCTGGATAAAGGAGTTCGAGGTGACTGGGCTACTCATGTGATTGGTCATGAATTGACTGCCTTCTTGGGAATGGATCATGGTCAGACTCTTGCTTGTGTTCAGAGACGTGTATTGGAGTTTAAGTTTGAAACAAAGAAATGGAAGTTGGCTCAGATGGCTGAAAGAGTATTTGGAGTGACTGAAGGAACTGTTGAAGAGAAGGCTCGAACTTGCATTCAAATGATTGATGATTTCTATTCGAAGGATATGGGTGTTCCTACTCATATTAGTGAATGTGATTGTAGTCAGGACAAGGCATGGATTGATGAAGTTCATGCTAAGTTCACTGCTGTTAATCTTCATTTCGGTGAAGATAAAGATATTGATGCTGATATTGCTTGTGATATAATTCGTAATAGTTATTAATGACTCTCTGTTTCTTATGAACAAATGGATGCATTGTCTGGAGGGAGTATTTCCTTTAGTGTCAATAAGTATCATTCAATAGGGGTAAATCAATAATCTAATCACTATGTCTGCTTCTTCGATGAAGTTTTGGCGGGAAGACTATGTTCATTCTTCTGTCATTTTGATTTGCAAAATTGATAGTTGTCATTTGCTATTTTTTCTGGAATGTCAGATGACTTGTTTAGGGACACTCAATTAGGTGATTCTCAACAGTCTGATAGCTGTATCTATTTTGTCATATTGGATCATTTATTAGCTAATTCTGAAGTTGTATCGTCAGATGGCTCTTCACATGAGATTTCTGTAGCAGGTAATAATTCCTTTGTTTTATAACCATTCTAGATACTTCAATACATGCTCTACCGGAGGATAAAGAAAGTAAGCTAACAGAGTTGATGGAAGAGGATACTACAAATCTTGAGTATGTTAGTGGTATCTTTAGCGCACGTGGTTTTTGTGAATATGAAGGTAGTTAGCTTATGATTAGGTGTTGATGTCAGTGGTTCTCCAAGTATTCTTGCTACTTCTCGTTCATTTTCCAAATCCATTTTATCTAATTTTATCGGAGTACACGAAGCAGAAAAGGTATTACATCCTTGTTCCTCTTTACTACCTGTAACCCCGAAAAGAGGACCAGCTTTAAGACCATTTCCTCCTCCTTTGAGTGCTAATCATACAATTCTATCTTCCCCCTCTTCATTGTCTGATGGCCAAAGCGTGGAGATTGAGAGTTTTCAGACCTCTTTATCAAATCAGGATAGTGTTTCATGGAGTCAGCAGAAGTGTGTAACCTCCTCAATGGGGGACGAACATGCTGTGGCTATGGAGACAAGTGGTTTAACTACTACAAAGCCGATAATCACTCCCTCGAGTAGGTCGAGTCTGTTTTCAACTGCTTCAGGTCATCAAATTGAATTGAATGAAGACCAAATGAATCGAGGTCGAGCTATTCTAACTGAACTCACTTCATCTAATGATGCTTCTTCCCATCCTCTTCCCAATCAAACTGATTCGATCCAAACAGAATCCTCATTCTTTGGTACTGCTTCAGGTCGTTCCATCTCAATCTCTGCCGCTAGATTAGAGCAAGCTTCTTCTCTTCTTGCATCTCTTGCCGAACAAGCTGATCATTCAATTGTCTCAACTCATACTCTTCCAGCTACTCCTGACAGAGAAACATCGCCTCTAAAGAATACACTAGAAAGTGAGCGAACTCGAATCGAAGTCCCTGTGAATATCGAAGGACCAGTTCCTCTGAAGCCTCAGCTTCCTGACCCTGATAGGCCCCTCTTACATTCAGTGAATCGAGAAAGAGCAAATCCTCTCTCCAGGCTTCCTCCCATATCGTCATCAAAACGTGGAACTCAGGCATCAGCCGAGAACTCGAATCGAAAACGGTTTCATCCAGTATTCATTCAAAATGATTCAACAGTGTATGGTCCTTCAAGTTCAGATTCGGATCATCAGAAGGCTAGTAGTGAAGAAGTTATTAGGTGTTATATGGAACAATATCAGTATAGATTGGATCTTCATACATATGAACTTACCAACACTACAATGAAGGCGTTTCATTCTCTTGAAAAGAGATTTGGATATCCTTATTGTCAAGAATATAAACAGTTATATGAACGACTCAAAGAGGCTGTTGACACGCAAGAATTAGTATTACAAGCATCAGATCCACTTCAATCTGCTGATATGAATATCACTCTTACTAGATTGGAATATGAAGAGAATACGAGTTTCAAGAAGGAGAAAGAAGAAGCTGGGGTTCTCTCACTTATTCTTCAAGTTGATAATCGGAATGCGGAGTTTGTTCTCTATCCTGAATCACCCAATTCTGACTCTCTTCCTACTGGTTTCCACACAGATCCAGATTCAACTTCTCCTCAGTTTCAAAGGATTTTGGAGTGGATGGTAGCCGATGGTGCTGATCGTAATCTGTTGAGTAAGCAGTGGATTCGATGTATGTGGAGAAACATTATTTGGAAACAAAGCAGTAAGTGTAAGTGGCAAGGAGTTAATGACCCTTTGAAGTTTTGTACAGTGATTCAGCTTCTATCATGGAGATACATTACTGAATGTTATCTAGCCAAACCTCCTCCCATAAAACGACTTGTTCAACGAGATGAAAATGAAGGTCGTTTGATAGTATTGCTGGTTAGTGATATTCTGTTCATACCACCAGTCCCCGATTATGATGACATTCCAGAACCTGGAGAAAAAACTACCTCTGAGAAAGAGAAAAATCTACCTGGTCGGATCGAGTTAACGGATGGTTGGTATTTTATTGAAGCTGTCTTGGATCCTTCACTAACTCATCTCCTTCAAATCCATCGAATTTATCCAGGATTGAAACTCCGAATTGCTTGTGCTAAGATGATTGACAATACAAATGGTTGTTCTCCTTTAGAAATGAAATTAAATTCTCCTAGAATAGCTCATTCCACTTTCTTTCCATCATATCAAACCACAAATAGTCAATTCTCTCGTATTTCACCTACACCAATTGAATATGAGGGAGCCAATGATACCAATCCTCGACTTGTTCTTCAGTACAATAACACACGTCGTGCTGTATGGAATAGTTATCTTGGTTTTACTAATCTCTCGGTTTTCAATGTCAACCCAAATGATTGTGTGAACGAAGGTGGTACTCTTCCTCAAACTGATCTCTTGATCACTCGTAAATATGGTCTCCGATTCATTGAACGAATTGGAGATACAACGATCAGTCGAACTGAAGAAGAGGAAGAGAAAGTGAGAGAAGAATGGGAACGAACCAAACATGAGCTCTACAGCTCTGTTCTTCAGATGTTGTCAAGTCGATGGGAGAAAGAGCCTTTTGAAGAAGAGGAGAATCCTCCTCTATCGGAAGATGAGTTGAATCGACAACAGGATTATAAGCGTCAACGTATGGAAGAAAGAAGAAAGAGAGAGATTGAAGAAGCAATGGAAGAGGCAATGGATAAGGCTGACTTCCATGATCGAGATGTCTCAATTGTGGGTTGTCTTCAAGTTATCTCTCCTTATCGTTATTCTTCATCTTGTCTTCCTTCCAATACTCCTTTGATCGATGTGTCTTCACTCTGTTTACAGACAGGACTCTCTGTCGACCCGGTAATTGGTTCACATCATCATATCTATGACTCCATAACAGTGACTCTATGGAATACATCTCTGGAGCTCTATGAATCACTTATTGAAGGGAATATATATCGAGTAACCATGCTTCAAGCACGGAATCCTAGTCGACAAAAGAACTCACTATATTTGTCATCTTCAAATTCAACTCGATGGGACGATATTACAGAGAAATACAAAGCGGAGTATGCTCAGCACCCAACTTTCGACTATCAAAGGATCCTCAATTTTTGGACTCCACGTCATGTGAAATCTCTCTCAGAACTCGCAACGTATACTTCAAAGGACTCACTATCTCGATACTGTTGTGACGTTGTTCTTGTATTTTTGATTCGAAGTGAATTGAAGAAACGAGAGATTACGAATGGAGAACAAGAAGAACAAGGATTTTATGATGTGTGTTTGTGTGACCTATGTGGAAATGTAATGGTTTTGATGGTCCCTGAACGGTATTCATCTGTGTTTGTTAATTTGTCTTTGGGTTGTGTTTGTTACTTGCGGGACATTCTGTTCCGTGGAACAGATCGTGTTCTTGATTTTCTTAGAGGTGAATTTGGCATGCATTCACGATTAGTGACTGCATTGCATTCATCCATCAATGCCGAAACTCGCTTATGGATAGCAGTTGTCAAGGATAGTATCAAGAAACCGATTATGGAAACTGCTCTTCTGGCTGTAAGAACTGAAATTCGTTTGCTCCTGAATGGGGATCTACCTCCAGCATCTCATCAAGCTCGATTGAAAGTCCGCCTAATGGCTGTTGGATTCTTTGTTGGTGAAGGAAGAAGGAAGAATCATCCACTCCTTCTCTCCTTTTCCAAAGAGCTTCTCCTTGCTGAACGACAAAGGAAATCATATTATGGATCTGGGAAACGAAAGAGTATTGGAGGAAATGATGAGAAACGTCGAAAACTGAATTCTGGATTGAGTGAGGTATCGGTTCTGAATACTTCAAACTCCTCTATCCTCTCTGAGAAAGAACAGGAAATACAAGAAGATACAAACCATTATCGAATTCACGAGTATTTCTTGTCAAAGGGATGCTCATGGGAAGATATTGAAGTGGAGTATCAGTTCTGTGATTTAACTCGTGGATCCATTGTGACTCCGGTTCTTATTCGTATGAGTCTTTTGAATCCTATTCTCCAGCGGGTATGTGAAGGTGATAGTCGGAATGGCTGGAATCTAATGAATACAATCTGTTCAGCATTGGAAACACTTGGATTGAATGAGTTTCATGGATTTGAGTTTGGACGTCAGTCATCTCCGGAAACTGCTACTGAGTTGTTGATGTGTCTATTGCTTCATTCCTCTGGGGCCCGATGTACTTGTGGCATTTACTTTGACTGGACTGAGGAGCAACGTCAAGCGATTCAGAATGCTTGGTGTATAGCGTCGAAAGATGTTATATGCATTGTTCGATTAAGAGAAGAATCATCTTCCGATGGTGTAGCCGTGATTGATACTATTGATGTGGTTTAATTACTTGTTTCTTAGGAAAATGCAACTACTGTGTTGACTCATCTTATTCTTTAGATGGAATTGAACTCATTATCATATACTGTTTTACAAGGTAAATGTTACACAATATGAACCCGTTGTCATTACTCCATTCTATCCATCCTGTAATAGTTCAGGCAATGGGCAGCACTTAGAGGTGATGAAGATACTGCTGAATCGAATGAAATGACAGTGATGACTGATTAATCAGATCTTCCTTCTCTGTCTTCATTTAAGGGAGAAGGCAACATTGTTGTATAGACAAAGTGATATTGGATGGTGATGATTGAATTAGACATCCCTTCATTCACTGATGAAGGAATACAGATGAGATGTGCATTTGAGGAAGTGAAAGAATTGGATAGTTATATTGACTTCTTGATAATGATTGAGATGTTGATTCTCTTGATCGGTTCGGTAAAGTACCGATTTCCTGAGTCTGCGTAATAAACACTCCGCTTCATTAACTTCCCAACAAAAACACAATTCATTATCAAATTCAATTCAAAATAGGACGGTGAGCATCACTCAACTATAGTGCAATATTAAGGACACTCTTGCTAGTATCAATTTAGTAAACTAAATCAATAACCCGCCCAATTCAA
>NW_014569113.1:0-6221 GCF_000743755.1 Blastocystis sp. subtype 4
CTCTTATAGAGCCTTGGGAACATGTGATCTATATGGCAGTAGGTGGTTGTTCTTTTTACTATGGAAAGAAGTTCATTGTATTTGAATTGCTTTGACAGGATAATGGTGTAGGATAAGGAAACAAACTCACTTCGGGACATGATGAAGGATCTGGATAGAGAGAACATTTATGGAGAGAAGAGTGAATAGTCTTTTACTTATTGTTTTA
This sequence comes from Blastocystis sp. subtype 4, assembly GCF_000743755.1. Taxonomy (NCBI): domain Eukaryota; class Bigyra; order Opalinata; family Blastocystidae; genus Blastocystis; species Blastocystis sp. subtype 4. The sequence goes on from NW_014569113.1 coordinate 209, forward strand.
TTTGCAAATACGAGGCTTTTTTATGTTGATGATATCCATTTTTCATTATCCCTTAATTTCTGTATTAATGTACTATGATGTATGATTATCTATAAGAAATAAGGCAAAAGACACAATGATTCAGTTGAACATTAATTATGTTCTGCTGACACACGAATTACATCCTAGGAAACGAATAAATGATTCTTTGTGTTGAATAGCAAATACCCGTCACATTCGTGGAATCCTTATAGATACGATCCAACTTAGCCATATATTCGTAGCATGCAAGTTGCATGAGCGGCTTCTTGCCGTCATGAATTGAGTTGATGTACCGACTTCGGAGTTTTGAACTAAGTATTAATAACTACAGACTATCATACTCATGATGAGCAATATCCATGGCAAATGACTGAGTCAGAATATAGAACATATATCCTAGAAGTGATTTAAACATCACGACTGATACCCTGATTCCGAAGGTTATCGATATACTGGACTTTGTTACATCCATAGTCAACAAAACGCTCATCAAACAATGGAGTAGATGGTAAGTAACGGAGCATCACATAAGGTTCCTGGAAACGATTCTGGAAGCACCGTAGTCTAGCAACATGCAATTGAGAAGGAACAAGTTTCCATTCATTTCGAATGTACATCTGGAAGTGAAAGAGTGAAGGTTTAATTACATGTGTTTGAGTATTCTTCTTCCTTGTAAAACACATATTCTTATTCAAACACCTTACTAATTGTGTTTTGTTTGTTGGAAAAGCCTTTTCACTTCTATTTATCAGTTGATAGTACTGCATCTACTCCAATGCACATGAGAGGATTGTAGTGCATCTCTCAAGAATAGGTTCTTTGGCCAAGAAAAACGCAGGTACAATAATAGCCGCACTGGCCTGATCCCGGAGTTTCAGAGGAAGCATATGGATTTCTTTGTATAGTGTGGCTACAGTATGATAAGAAAGAGTTAAGAATTACGAGCTGGCCACATATCCATATCCATAACCAAGAAGTGGGTAGTAACCACATTCACAATAGCAATGTTCCTCAATTTGTTAACAGGATATACACCCTTCGGATCTCGACTTCGACGCGAAATATAGAGAATGATTCGTACACGATCAGGGAGTTTCATTGACTTAATCAATTTAACAGTACTTAAGATTTCCCTTTTGTGTGTAAATACAGCGATGTTATAGTTTCTAAATATGAAAGGAATAATAATTAAACATACCCTTGCCATCGCTTTAACAAATATGGAATGAATTCCAATCTGTCTACTCTACATCTGAGATTCGTTTTTCATTCCTACGTAGATGTTGCAACAATAGTGACACTAAATAAAGCAGAATCGGGGTATACAACTACTACTCAATCATGGATACTACGACATACACGGATAATGTGCAGTATAAGGGTATTCTTGACTGCCAACAAAGAGTCGACATCCAGCACATTCAGCTAAGTTTTCTGGATTCTGGTTGAAAACTCTAAACATGTCCTTAGCAGCACGTTCCATCTCTAGGATCAATTCATTCTACTATCCTAACCTTCTGCATTCGTCCAAATCTTTGTGCTTGGTATCTGAGGAATAACACCTTGCTTTGAAGAAGGATTGGATTGTTTTTGTGTTGTTTTAACCTTTTGTGTACTCTTTGAGAGTTCCTTCTGGAGTTGACTGAGTTTCTTAGTTGAAGATTGAGAGGCGTCTTCTTTCCTCTCAGTTTTCTTTCTGTAATTTGTATGATCTTTCTTAGGAATAGTCTTAACAGTTCCATAATGTTGCTTCGTAGGTACTACTGATAGTCCTTCTTGAACTGAAGACTTTGGTTTTGAAGACAAGTGGATAAGACTTAATGCGGGGGTTGTTGTTCTTTGTTCCTTTGGTTCCTCACCTTCCTTCTTCGATTCTACACTTTCTTCCTCAGGTTTTTCACTCTCCTCTTCTTCCTCATCGTTCTCCTCTTCTTCCATTGACCCCACAATCTCCTCTTTCACCTCTTTGTCCTTCACTCCTTCGTCCTTCACTTCTTTCTCTGATTCCTCACTCTCCTCCTCTTCCTTCTTTGATTCCACATTCTCATTCACTTCTTCCTTAGCTCTTGTGGAAGAGTCAGGTGGAATGGTTACTTTTTCCTCCTCAATCCCTTCCTCCTCCTCATCTTCTAAACTAGTCTTCTTCTCTACCAAGATCACAGAATGTTCCTTATCCGAATACACTTCATCTTCCTCATTATTATTCACACTCTTCGGATTTTCCTTCTCCAATTGAATTCGACTCTTATCCAATGAACGAGCCAATCGAATTTGTTGCAGGAACTGAGCTATTTCTTGACGCTGTCGTCTCATTGTCTCATCGTCTTGACGGTTATACTTAAGATTGAAGGCCTCTCTGTTCTTAGCATCAATTAGCTCCTCATCGAGAGGAGTTGGAATACTTCTTGAACTATCCGCTTGGAGAGTGGATGAATCATGCTTTGTAGGCATCACTTTAACCTCTTCTCTTTCGGAATTACCCGAATGCGTTGGCTGTGTATCAATCACGCGAACCGAGTTTTTGTTTGTTTTGGATGGTATTGGATATACTAAATAGTTTGGTCTCTGCGTTGGCTTCACCAGGATCGGATGAGATGTTCGAATGAAGTTTAATACCGTAGGAATTATCGTTGAAAATAAGGTAGGAGAGGGACCAGATGTTGGACTCTCTTCTATATTCGTTTGGTCATTACCTTGATCCCCCAAGACATTCATGGAAGGAATCGATGTAGACACAAGACCTACATGTGATTTACTCCAGTCAACTGAACTTGGACTAACATCCAAACTTGGTTCAGAAGAAACACCTTGTTCATTGCCTTGAGTATTATTGTATTCAAACTAATCAATATTCAAAACTCCAACATATTCATACGCTCTGTGGTGACAATGAACTAACTTGTAACTGCCACGTTGAACCTGGATGATTCCAGATTGGATCACTAGTATATCACGGAACATAATAATTTAGGTACAATTTCCCAATATTCGTTCTAATCATGTAGACAAGAACACACGTAGCAACAAATAGAAAAAACAAAAAGCGGTTCATATTAAAAAAGCACAGAAAACTGAACTAACGATATGAGCCGTGTTTGAAAAAAACAATGCCACTCAACAACAAACATCCTTTAAAACTAAGTTGACCGATCACTCACACGATAAATCAGGGATAGAATTGTCACTTTTTCCACCATTCCATCTACGAATGAACACAACACATAATTCGAACTTGAAGATGGAATCAATTGCCGTAACTGTTCCTTCTCAGTACTTGAAAGTTCTCGTTTTAGAATACTGCTGCTGATCTTGAAAAAGTCTGTCATTCGAATACTCTCCTGTTCTGAAGGGAATGTGTTACTCATATAATCCATAAAAATAGTCTATTCATCAATCAGTATCCCAATATCAACATCGAAATTGTCAATCCCTCGAAACAAACTCGATAAGTACTTAGCTGCATTCTCTCTCTTTAATGGACTCCTCCGCATGGTTCGATTACGCAACTGAAAGAACGAATAGAGCATAGCGCAAGAACAAATGCTACATATTACTAAAAACAAGAGAACAAACGCCATTCCAGATATTCCATAAAAGACATACGGAGTTGTTTCCAATCCTGATGTTAAATTCATTCCAAATACACTGGTAAAGAAGGTACCCAGAGCAATCGACACTTCAGCAATACCGAGATTCAGATTGAGATTCAAAATCTTATTTCGATAGTTATCCATTGAAATTGCCGCTAACTCCTGCTTCCCTTCAATGTCTTCTAGATGCATGTCACATTGACGAGCAACATCCGTGTACTATTCTTCATTCAAATACTCCACATATCACTCGTCTATAGTAGTTTTCAAGAAGGAGTTCAACAGAAAGATGCATTTCTTTTGGTGGCAAATGACCCAACCGGTTCTTCTGCGTCAGGAGTAATTCCAACATGTCTTCGTCAGAAGCAATGATATCCTATGTCACAGTTCTATAACGCGTCTACTTGAATGCATTTAGCAATAGCTTCACTGTTGTCTTGTAAGTGACCTAATCGAACTTTCAAAGGATGTATTTCCTGATAGACGTCCTAACTAAAAGACAAAGGAGAGAGGTTTACAAAATTGGTATAATTGTCGGTAGTGTAGAGAAGTTTGTGAGCCATGTGCTGATAAGAGTCCAGCTTATTATATAGATGGTCGCTGTACAGAATCAGAACTCCTTCAAGTGCTTGCAACTCGAATGGAAAGCTACCTCCAAATCGTTTCGATTCAATACGAATATAGTCAGCAATATCTCGAGAGATTTTGGAAATAAAAGGATTGTCAATCTATCTGTCATTTTGAATCTAAACTCGAACATTAAATATGATCATGGATTCATCTGTCACAATACTACGAATGGAATTGAGATTAATAAGAATTGCTTTATCTCGTGCTAGAATACATGGAGTGGACCGATGTGTTCCAGGATGAATAGCCAAAAAGTCTCGACCATGAAGCGAGTATTCAGTCATCAACGATGACATAGAACACATCTTTTGTACAATTTCCCCATTCGAATAAATTCTGTATGTGATCAAGAACTAGAAAAACGACTCATAGGATTTGAAGAGGGAAGAATCATCTTTCATAACCCCTTTCCCTTGGCCCGGTTTTTGAGAAGTATTATTTGCACTTCTCATCAACTATATTCAAGAATGAAGAAAACCCACTCACTCGCATAGCAAAGGATCGCGTTTGAAGTGATTCCAAACTATTAGGATGAAGTAATCGACATGAACTGCATGTAACAGCTCTTTGAATAATACGAAACATCCTATTTTACGAGTTGTCGCGGAAGAAAGGAACTGAAGAATTGGAGTTGATTTCTGGAATTCAGGGTTTACTTATCGTACTGATCATTTTATGACATAAAAAGAGTCAAATAATCGTCTGATTGGTATTCATGAAGTTGGAGGGAAAGAGTGAGATCTACCAGATGGAGGTGTCATTCTTGTTGAAAAAGCTAGATTCGTTGAACGAAGAAGGTAGAGCTATCCAGAAGGAAAAACAGAGAGTTGATGATGAATTGGCTAACACAAAACTTCAGTGTGAATTAACAACACAAGTGAGTTTGCTATCGACATGTAACGCGCTAGGCCATCTTATCACTGAAGAAACGAATCGAAGAGACTCCATTAGAAGACGAAGGTGAGGTGATATCCTTCGAAATTGAAGCAGAGTCGATGTTAATGATATGTGTATGACGAGCAGAAAGAAAAGAGCCGTTATTCAGAATCTTCAGCAGCGAGTTCAGGAGCTGAAACAACAGAAGAAGCAAATGATACAAAGTATCGAAGAAGAGGCGTACAGACTATTGCTTTGTTTTATTAAGTGAGGCAATCCACCACGCAACTGTTGAAGGCAAGACTCAATTAGCCCAATCTCAACTACTCACAAAAGAGCGAATCGAAAAGGAGGAAGTATCACAACAGCAACAGTTGGATCAGCTTAAGCAACAGGTATATGTATCTATGAATCATTATACAGATTTCTCGTCTTCAAGCCGAGGATAATACACTCAATGATACAATTAAGAAAGAGAAAGCGGAGTTACAGAATCTAATCACCCTGATCCAATCCGTTCGACGTTCCATTCAAGGTAGAGTCAGCTGTTATTATATGATATGCAGAATTGGACGAAGAAGTGGACGGAATGTCCCTGAGTATTGCAGACCAAGAAAGCGAAAATGCCGAATTGAAACGATCATTTCAGCCGTCATTCTCTGTTTGTTGACATTTGACTCCAAACATAAATCCAAATGAAGAAACCGAGAATAACGGGGAATCTATCATTTTCGGGTGACTTCAGTGAAGCGCCGGTTTCTGAGTTTCTGGTGTGAGGGATCATAGTTTTTCTTACGTAGAGGATACAATAATGCTTTCCGCTCGTATCGTGAAGTCTTTCGTTCCCCTTGCCAGGTATTGGAAGGAGAAGACGTATTAACAACTAGAAACCAGAT
>NW_014569112.1:0-5607 GCF_000743755.1 Blastocystis sp. subtype 4
TATTCTGTACAATGGAAAGATGATTGATATTCCTCTCGATCCTAAGGATCCTTCCAAGCCTGCTGGTCCAGTCACACAGCGTGTGTATGATGAGCTCACGGGTATTCAGCTGGGCGCTCTTCCCAATCCTTTCCCTGAAGATCCTTGGAGTATTATTGTTGAATAGATGGGTTATTATGTTTGTTACTAATAAGAGTGATTTAGCTAAGTTTCTTATCAAATACTATCCCCTCACGAAACATTAACACATTTATAGTTCACCTCCATAATACTCTATTGATAAGAGCCAGAACTCAAGATTACCATCAAGCATATCATCTACATAATCTCGAAGTGGGAAGATTTGAATCTTCTCCTTCACAATTGTAGGCTTTAATCCATCTTGACCCTTATAATAAAAGAAGACAGTTGGATAAGAATCCAGATGAAAATGAAACTAGGTTACAATCACCATCAATCTCTACACAAAAATCTGAGTATTTTTCACAATTCATTGTTGCAATTGTAACTCCTCTTACACCCCGCTTTGCCAGAGCAGTCTATTCCTTACTTCATATTCTCAAATTTACAAAGACTTCATTGGCTTCTGCACAATGTTCACATTCTGTAACAGTAATGAGTAGAAGGAGATGGTTCTTATTCAGTAGATAATCATAGTTCCAAGGAGTTGCAGTGACAAGAGTCTTCCATAGAGTAATCTTCTCAAACTGATGTATCACATTATTACGAGCAGATAATGCTTTGCTTCTAATCTCTTATTCTCATTCACTACCTGTACTCTTTGCTTCCAGGACGAGCTGATTTGATCTGCTGCTTAATAACAGAAAGTTCACTGAGAATGGCCGAGTTGCCTGATAACATGATACTCTTCATCACATTGAAGTAACGAGCTGCTTCTGGTGTAGTCTTTACCATATCTACGACTTCTTTAACTAGTTTCTTTCGATATTCTTCATCTTCCTAGGATAAAGAGAGATTTCCAGCATTACGATGTTCATGAAGTTATGCGCAATGAGATCCAAATCTCGGGTTCTCCCATAGAGCTCATCATAATGACCATCGGACAAGAAACGCGTATTACATTTCTGATTCATGTATGCAATGATGTTTTCACCATGAACACTCGTCAGATTATCATCTATAGCGAACTGTTCTCCAGGTGCAATAAACCGAAAAGAAGGAACTACATCAACTTCAAAATGACCACAAAGATTAGCATGAAGAGAACAATCTACATATGCAAATAGAGCATTTGATGTCGTCTACATGGGAGAGAATAAGAACAAATATACCTTGAAAATGTCTGCAGCCATAAGATAGCCAGCAATGAGATTCTGGCACTTCAGACTCGCTGGCTTGCAGAAGAGGAGTAGGATATTTCGGCTACTGTACTTCTCCTTTAGGAAAGAATAATTCTGATCATTCAGAAGGAACACAGCCTCACGTTTTGGAGTATATCCCGTCAATTCTTTGATCCATTCTTCCTACAATAAATAGGGAAACAAATTCACACCGTAGGAATATTCACATTCTTGGCAATGGGGATCTCATACCCACGAATAAATACACGATATTGAGGAGTTTCTAGTCGAGAAACAATTTGATATTTATTTTCAAATGCTTCATCCACTCCGCAATTAGAGGCAGCAAAGATTATCTACATTGGTAGAATATTAACAAATGTACATTGTCATAATCAGAAAAGGTGTAGACCATTTTGTACATGGTATAGACTTCTAAATCACAATTCAGACAGTCTTTGTTGCTCCACATAGCCACAACAGTAAGATTCTGCTTCAGATACTCCTCGAGAGATTCGGAAGTGAGTGGATTAATACCCCTAGAATGAAAACAGTCAAGCAATTCTACGATCTCGTATATGCAGTCACATATGAAACGATTAAAAGAAATGCGACGAGCCCGACTCTGTGCATGGTCTCTATTCTCTCCAGGAGCTGAGTGAATAGTGGAATAGAATCGTCCCTTTTTTCACAATTGCACTTTTTGGAACTCTCTTATGTTCAGGAATTCTTGATAATCAATTGTCTCAAGCAAATATACAGGAGAGCCAGTAGTGTATTCGAAGTGTTAAATCTATGAGAGCATCAACCGCTATTCTTCTCATTTCACTGTTGGCACTTTGCGTACATGTAATTGTGTATTCAAATATATAGAGTGGCTACCCTGTTTCTGATCTCCTTGCAGACAGCCTAAAGACTTCATTCCTTCAGAGTCCTGTTTTGGTTCTTCTTAGCTATAATACTGTACTCTGAAAAGACGTATATAATCATGTAGATGGTTGATAACTGGAAGAAGCTGAGATCAGATTTTGCTGGTATTGTCGGCACTGGTTCTTATGGTCTTGATCCTGTGTTCCTGAATGTGTTTCTTTTTTGATATGTTTCATTTACAGAATGACTGCTCGGTCAATCCTCGTATTTGTAGATATTATAGAATTGAGAAGTTGCCATCTGTTTTGATTATTCGAAAGGACGGATCTGTGGTGCGCTATACCGATGATATTAACGATAGGTAGATTCGATGCGTGAATCTTATGCATAGTTCTTTTCTCACTTTTTTGAGTCGTAATCTCAATAAGCCGTCGGGTTTCGCCTCTCTCTCTCCAATCTACATTCGTGTTGTTCTTCTGATCGTTATTATTGTTGCCCTTATCTTCCTTTTCATGAAATCATCGAAGAGTCCTGAAAAGAAGAGTGATATTGAAGAACATGCTCCCCTTGTGGACCATCCTAAATAAACAGTGCAGTTATGTGTTTCTGTTTGTATCAAACACAAGATAGTTCCTCTTCATCTGACTGTGTTTCTCTTGGTTCATCTCTCATCGATGCAATCCACTTGATCAACGATTTGGTTCTCCAGATCTTCCTACTTCGTGGATATTCAGTTACTTCCAGCTTTTCTCCTTTTCGAAGATACAATACTGAGTGGAAATATTTAGCCTAGTTATTATTATCTGTTGGATTCCTACATGAATAAAATCAAGATCCACATCATTATCCTGGGAGTTGTACTTGTAAAAACGAAGCCCAGTATCTTTCTCAAAGAATTCGGCTACTTTCGCCATTCGCTTTAGGACTTTTGTACAATGATCACAATAAGCACTGTAGAATATGACTACCACATCCTCCTTACTCTCCACCACCTTTGACACGAATTCCGTTCCTACGACCGAACGCAGAGGCCCAGATTCGTTGGTGAATGGAGGTTGACTCTTCATGATCATGGGAATACTCTTGCTCATCACACCCTCTTGGAAGAATGCCATTGACTCTAATGACTCATTATCCACTGATGAAAGAATCGCTCTGAAATAATAGCCACGAACATGATGAGCCACAATCATGACTGGATACATAACTGCCTGACCCTTGACGAAGAATTCATACATACCCTTCTCGTTGTTCCCCACATAGAAACAGACCGATTCAGTATTTTTCTTACAAAGCTAAACATGAAAAACCAGAGATATTCAGACCTCCACAAATCGCTCTGATAATGGTGAAGGATAAGGTGCATTCACTTTGTCTACTAGTAGAGTGACCCATTCATATCCATGTGAATAGAAGTAGCTATTATACTATTTCTTAGGATCTACGGATAGACTTACACGAGGATTAGCAGTAGGATACACAATAGGAATGCTATTCTGGATGTTGAATTGTTTCACATTCTCTGTTGTAAACTCTATAGATGAATCCTCTAATCAAGTTCAACCTTGATCAAAGAAAACATGACTATCATCATAGGACTTTTCGAAAAAGATGGTTGGTACTGTCTTTTCTTCCTAGATTTCGATCTCAAAATAAAGGAATACTTGTTGAAGAACCTCATCTCGAACTTCGGGAGTTGGAAGAATGAAAAGAACATTCTGATCACGAAGAATTGTCTGCTTAAAAATCTCTTCTTCCTTACTCTATATTGTTATTAGAACAGAATACGAATCACATCAGGATTGACTAGACCAATACTAATGGCATTGCCATGATCTTTCAAGTAGGTAATCATACTGTAATCGTTAACACGAAGAATACCATCATTCGTGCGATTAACAACAAACTGGAGAAGATCCCTATTTATGAGTAGAATAAATGAACCCAACCCAGCTTCCTTTTTACCTGTATATCGGTAATAGGTACTATTGACAAAGACTCCAAAATCAGGGAACGCATTGACCATGTATCGGTCCTTCCATTCCTTATCATCTCCCAGTTCCACTTTTACGAGTTTAAAATCGTTTTCAGATTCATAGACAATATCACTCATCTTACTCCATGTGGGAGCGAATTCTTTGCAAAAGGAGCACCACTAATTTTTATTCCACTTCTTATATATTACGGAAGCAAACCAATGAACAAGAACAATGGGATGCTGTCCAACATATACATCAATATCTTCTTTGTCAATAAATATAACATTTCCATCAGAAAGATCCTTGGAAAGAACCTACATTCGTGAAAGAGAGAAGTATCTTACGAATTGTAATGCAACAAGGAGAATTAGAATTCTCGATCCATATATCTTCATTCCTGTACTTGATGTATTGAAAGAGTGGATATCCAGCGAGATTATCGAGTTCGTTGGTCCCCCATTTTGCGGACCGCAAATAGCCCAATGCCCTCTTGGCTCAATATCGACGATTCCAATGGACGACTCTGATGGTAATGATGGAATTGATGGTTGAGTGAATAGACGTTCTGAATTTTGATAGTGTGTCTGAGGATGATCTTGGACCAGTCGATACCCATATCGAAGTGGATGAAGTGTCGAGTAGCAGCGATGACACAATGTTGACGTCATCGGATGAAGATGAAACAAAGGATCAACTTCATGCTTGGGGAACAAGGAAAAGCAACTACTATGGTGGAATTGAAGATGTTGGTTTGGTTGTTGAGAGTGAAAGAATAGGACATTGACGAAGAAGGTCTGGAACTCAAGGAAGCGAAGGAATTGGAACAGAATCAGATGCAGGCATTGCACGATGAAGATTTTGCAGTCTCTGAAGATGAAGAGGAGGAGCGAGAGAGGGAGGAAGATGCGAAATTGAACTTAGGAGTAGGCAATTGATAGAATTTCGTAAGGATCAGTTTGGAATCATGGAGGAGGAAGTAAGAAAGGACATTGCAGATTTGTCAGATAAAGATTTACAAAAGTTGCTTCGGAAAGAGAATCCCGAACTGTTGGTAATGCTTCCAGATCTCCAGAAGAGATTGGAATCATTGAAAGTGGATGTGAAGCCATTGGTAGATTCGGCACGAAAGGAACCTGGCGAGCTTCCAAATGGTCATCCGATCTCTGAAGTTGGTACAAAAATAGTGGATTGTAAAACTCAACTTCACTTGAACTATTGTATGATGTTGTTGAGTTATATGTTTCTGAAAGCAGAGAATCAGGATGTGAAAGAGCATCCAGTTATGCCTCTATTGGTGAAGTCACGGTAGGTTCTGATACTGGTATTGATGGCAGAGCTCTTTCTGATAAACTCGAAGAAATTGAGGTGAAGTTGGCTCCAATGATGGAAAAGCGGACAGGGAAGAAGAGAGAGGAGCCTGAAGAGGAAGAGGAGGTGGAAGAGGAGAGAGTAGGATT
>NW_014569112.1:5640-11420 GCF_000743755.1 Blastocystis sp. subtype 4
TATTGTAGAGATGTGGAAGAGGAATGATTCATAGAGAAGAAGAAGATATGTTTAGTAGACCTGTGCACTCTCAGCGAGACATTCTTCCAACACAAGAAGCTGATTCTGAATCAGCATCTGATTTGGAGCAATCGCTTGAAAGGATGGAGGAAGAGGAGGAAGATCCTTTCTATGAAGAGATGATCGAGAGACGTAACAAGAAGAAACAAGAGAAGGAGGAACGGAAGAAGTATCAGGAGCTGCATGTTAATGAAGACTATGTAGGATTGTGATGAGGGAATGAAGAATAGACACTAGAGGAGGGTGAGAGTCGTAAGGCTACACAGAAGATCTTGAAGAATCGGGGTCTTGTAGCAAGTCGACCTAAGGAAAATCGGAATCCTCGTGTTAAGAAAAGAATGCGATATGAAAAGGCTCTCAAACGCAGAAAGGGACAAGTGGCTGCTCTCCGAACCAATGAAGCAGATCAATACATGGGAGAGAAGTCCGGTATTCGCAGTGATGTCATTCATGCTAGACAATTCAGATGAAATTGATGGTCATTTGATCTGTTTGTTTGATATTCTTTGAATTCTGTTCCTTATTGGGAATCACGGGAATCACGATGATTCTGCAAACATGAGATTGATAATCATTAGTTTCTTCCTTAATAGGATCTTCATCAATTCGAACTATGGCAAGTATTATGAAAGCTTTGAAGACGTCAAAGAGACGTATCACTCAACAAATGAAGGTTGCTACTGGTACTTGTTTAGGAGGATTCTTTCATGGATAGGACAGTCTGATATGACTTCAGATGCGACTTTTGATCTGGCATATCGTCAATTTGCTGATGTTGAGAAGAATTTGTCTACTCTTCACACTCAATGTGTGAACTTGGTTAGGAATATGGACACATGGTGTGATACGAATCGTAAACTGGCTGATGAACTGAAACGTTTCACCAACACAGCCAACAATCATTCAGAGGAGATGCAAGTGTACTCTGATACAGTGAACAATCTTCATGCTGCCCTTCAAATGGAGTATGAGCAGACTCGTCGAGCAGTCACAGTGATTCTCCGTACTCGTGTGATGTCACGTATTGATCATTTGCTGAAGGACGATTTTGCTCAAGTCCAGAAGATTGTGAAGACTCGTCGTAACATCATTACTGATTATGATTCTCATCGTCAAAAGTGTTCATCGTTTGAGCGCAAAGGTGATAATGACAAAGCAAATCGTTTCCGTCATAAGGCAGAGCATGATAAGGAAATGCTAGATGAACACACCAGCTATCTTGAGCAACGTTTTAATGAGTTGATTGAGATTGGCTCTATCATTCTGAATAAGGAAACAGCCACATTGATTACATGTGAGATGTACCTTGTGAAGCGTCAGTATGAGGCAATGGTTGGAATTTGCAACAATTTTGGTGAGGATGTGGTTGGTGCTGTGACATATGATATTGATGATGTTGTTGAGCGTATTCAGCAGGGAGAGAATGTTGAGATGACTTATGTTCCTCCTGAACTGGAGTTACCTGAACCGCTCAATCTGGAGATTCCCCGTGTTACCGAGTTTACGGATGTTCCTGTTCGTAGAGAGTCAGTGCATGATAGTGGGAATTATGATAACAGTGCTTATGAGAGTCGTCGTGAGCCACCTCGTAAGCCTTTGCCTCCAGGTCGACCCAAGACGTATGTTATTGCGATGTATGCATTAGAAGCGGAGGAAGAAGGAGAACTATCATTCAATGAGGGTGATCGAATTGAAGTGCTGCATAAGGATCCAAGTGGTTGGTGGGAAGGAAAGTTGAATGGTGTTACTGGGTTATTCCCAGAGAACTATACACAACCAGCTTAGGTGACCTGCTTTCACTGTTTTTCTCTCAGTGAAGGTTGAACTTTGTGTTTGTTTCTATTCATCTTATTCATTAACAACAAACACACCACATCTAAATCCCCAACTCATTCTCCTGATTCGCCAGCTCTAACAACATCGCTTCATCGAAAAACTTCTTCAAACTCACATCTTCACTCAATCCCTATTATTCATCCTTCTCTCTCTTTCTTACCTTTCGACGTCGTGTCTTTAACATGAAGTCTCGAGCTAATGCATAACCTGATGAAGCCTCCAGTGGCAGAATCGTCACTGACTTGTCCAGAGGATCTCCAGGAACAATCTCCCAATGTGAGAACATCTATCTCATACTCTCTCTTCACACCTACAGTCTGAGGGAATGCCAGACCACTTGTAGCCACTCGTAGATCGGTCTCAAAGCCAAACGAATCCATGACAGGCAAATATCCTTTCATTGAAATGAATGGTGTACCTGGCTTTGGAACACTCTATCACTCATTCTCTCTCTCATTCTCTACTTGTCGAACAAAGCCTCGTCGTCGACTCAATACTTCTTCACATGTATTCACTAGATCTGGAGGTGCTTGAATCTCCACCTGATAGAAAGGCTCCATTAGTCGTGGTGATGCCAATAAGAAGGATGAATAGGCCACACGTCGTGCTGTTGGGATGATTTGACCACCTCCTCGATGAACAGGATTTGAAGCCAGTGTTGCATCCAAGATTTTGAACTTCACATTCCGCAGTGGTTCTTCACACAATGGACCTTCACGACATGCCCAACGGAATCCCTGAACGATACTGTTACGAACATCCTGCAAGAGATTCTTATCCACCTCGCCAGGGAGAGTATCATCCAGAAGCACGTTTGCACCTTGTACCTCAGGACCGAAAGCCCAAAATGACCGTACCGCAAGTTTATCCCAAGCATATTTCTCCTGAAGGAACTCATTCAGACGGTGTGGATCTGAGTCTACACAAATCACCTTATTCTCCACATCATCAGCCAAACCCTTCTCCATTGGTTCTGCTGTCATGGCTAAGCGATTTGCTTTGTTAGGAGTTTCAGCAAAGCATAATAAGGAAGATTTCTCTTGAACCGTTTCTGTGAAGCGAACCACAGGAGTAGCTACTTTCACATCGATCGTACTGTACACATGTGTCAGGTCATACATCGCACAGTCCAACTGCAACTCACCTGTAGCGAACAACACATATTCACCACTTTCTTCCACTTTGGTACTCACAAGAGGATAGGTTCGTGTTACCTTCAATCAGACTCATCAATTATTCTTACCTTCCGTAGAGCTTCTACCATGATAGGCAACTCACTTGGTTTGCGTGGTTCGATTGCCAGTTTAACAACAGCTTGAGTATTGAACTCAAGAGGTCGGAAGATGGCTGCATCTTCGATATTGCGAGCAATCACAGTTGCTGTACATCGTACAGCCTCACCAAGACCTCGAAGTAATACCCAGTTGCCTGCCTTGCATCGTGTGATATCAAGCATATAACGACCTTGAGCAATGGACACACCTGAGATTGTTGTATGGACCATATCCTCTGTATCATCCATTGAATAACTACAATGAGAGACAACGATCATGATTACGATTCACCACACACATCCACTTCTTGACCTGCTTGAACAGTTCCACTCATCACACGACCAAACGCATAGAAATCAGACGCATCCTGATTACGATACATCTTCACCACATTGATCACCAATGGACCAGCTGGATCACAACGAACCATTGCCTTTGCCACCTCACTAGTCTGATCACCTTGCCAGAACCGATGGACCTTCTCAGAGGCAGCAGTAATTGGGTCAGGGAAGGAAGTGAGCAACGCATCAACAAACCCACCATGATTCCCGAAGAACTGACTCATCACTAACTTGAGTAGAGGTGCAGGATCCAATTGTAACTGCTTCTTTGTTAGTGAGATGTGAAGTTCATCCAATACACGAGTTAGATCATTCACTTCACTTCCCAACACCTGAGCATACACCTTCCAACTACACTCACAATCAATACATATCCTTACATCGGTTCTAAACAGAATTGAACAAAACTCCTTGGAGAACGAGTATCTGCTGTCTTTCCTTCAAATCGTCGTGTTTGATAGTTGAACCAGACATTTCCCCAAAGACGTTTAGCCAGATTCTCGACAGGAATATCAATCCCAAAGACTTTCTGATAATGTCTAGCATAAGAGAGAAGAGTGAATGACCAGCGATGTGTTCCACTACAGAATATGACATTGTTATTTATAGGATTAATTCGAGGTAAAGAGAGACCTTGAGAACATGAGTCAATGATAGTATTCACGTCCTCTAACATTGCTACTAATTTGTAATAAGCATCATTAGGAGGGAGCTTCAGATCAGTAATAAGTCGATCCATCTTTGTGAAGGCTACAATGATAGAAACTCCTTGAGAGATAGCATGTCGAATACACCGTTCTGTGTTCATCATCACACCTTCTACAACATCGATACACACAATACAACCATCAGATACACGCAGACCTAGAGATGACTGAAGTGAATATATGTGTACTGGCTGTAACCTCACCTGTGAGAGATACATGACCTGGAGTATCGATGAAGTTCATCAAATGCGATTTGTCACGGGAATCAGGAAGAACCAGGGAAATGGGTGTAGAGATGATACTAATGCCTCGTTCTTGTTCTGCGACAGTTACATCGGTGTACCGAATCTCCTTATTCAGATTCCATGGTTCTACACGAGTTGTTTCGATCAACATGTCTAGAAGTGTTGTTTTTCCTTCCTATGAGAATCCATGAATTCACATACCATGATGAATATTTCCTACAACAGCGATATTCCTTGCCAGAGCTGGATTATCCATAAGACCAGCAAGAAACTCCGAGGAATACTACTCATCAAAATGTACTTCATTTGATGTACCCTTGTCTCAGGAATATTCTTTTCGAGAATAGAGAAGGTTTGATGACTCAGAGGTTTGATCAAAGGTTCTTTGATATCTTGTGTATCTTCTTCTTGTACAACCACTTCAGCTCCTTTGAATACCTAGATCTTACTTCCACTTCCTTCACTCACATCCTCAGCATCAGGATAATACTGTTTATCTTCATACAGTGTTACTGCATTTTCATATGTTCGAACATTTGTATCTTCAGCTTCTTCTTCAGCTTCTAGACATAAGAATACACTCGCTTCCATTTCCTACCGGGAATATTCTCTTCCATATTCCAGTTCTCCTCCTCTTCCTCTTGCTACATGATAAAACCATTTCTATATCGAAAACGCCCTACAGTCTCATTTTCCTCTTCTGAATCATTGATTTCAGGACCTATATAGTTTCCGAACTCATCATATAATTCTTCCTCCATAGTATTGGAAAATCGCTCAAATCTTTGAGAAGAAAACTAATAAATGAAAACCGCGGTTCTGTTTGTTCATCTGTTTCTTCAAAGAACTGATACTGAACGATATGATTTATGGATCAACTGTTAGAAACAGTGGCACTTTGAATTAATGAATCAGAACGATTATAGTGATAATAAATCAACAAACAGTCAGGCCGAATAATCAAATTCACATCGGCAAAAGGACCTCCTCTTCCTGATTTGCGTGCTTTAAGGTCTTAAGACGCTTTACAGATGGTACCTTTCCAGAAGCCAAATTAGAACGGATTGATAACTTCATACAGAAGGCACATGTAACCAAAGACAAAAGGTAGAAGACAACACCAATCGCAATCCAACACACTATACTCCAAGGGAAAGGAGAACGATAAGTCGCTTTCAAATCGAACTCGGCCGTGAATGGACGAAATGATTCCGTGTACATCTTATCAGCAGCTTCAATTCCCAAATGAGGAAGAATTGGAATGAGCTTCATTTCAACATAATCACCCAATTCTTCTTCAAGAGTGAAACGCATCAT
>NW_014569111.1:0-6174 GCF_000743755.1 Blastocystis sp. subtype 4
AAATACTGAAAAGAGTACAACAAATATAGGAGATGAAAAGAATTCTGTTTGATTTAGGATGTTGATTTGTTTCTTGACTATACAAGAATCACGGGAATTTGGAGATAATGTATTGTCTTCAAAAATGAGCGAAAGGACCGGTTCAAGGATATTCTATCCATATAAAGTGGTTGGCCTCATTTGTGGCAAACAACGAATTTGTCCAAACTATCTCGGTATGGTTCTTAGAAATAACTTGAGATTTAGGAACCGAAGTATTCTTAACCGTTCCAATCGGCAAATCGTTTCATGTGTATTCAGCCCAAAAGCTTCAAAACATCATGTCTTCTACACAACTTACCGAAGACATCAAGTAATATATGAATTCGATTTATTACATATAGTGTTGTTGAGGTAAGTCGAGAATATACCTTTACAGCGGTGGGAAAGGACATTTTGAAATGGAAGCGTTTTTCATTGGTTGGAACGATGAAGGGAGAATTCGGAACTATTGTTACCCTTCTTCGTATTGCTGATTATCTTATTAGTACCTCTGATGATGGGTATTTGTGTGTTTGGAATTGGACAACTATGGAACTGATTCGAACGATCAATCTAGGTCGAGAATTTCATCCTTCATTTGTTATGCATCCAAATACCTATATGAACAAGGTTTTGGTAGGAAGTGCAACAGGAAAGCTTCAGTTGTGGAATATCCGTACAGGTTCGCTCATCATGGACTTTAAGGGCTATTCTAATGGCATTTCGTTCATGGAACAGGCACCGACTGTGGATATTGTAGCAATTGGCTTAGAAAATGGAGAAATTGATGTACTGAATCTGAAGTACGATAAGGTTGAGATAGGAATGCTCTTTCAGTTATAGAGTGTGATGCATTTTCAACAAGCCTCTGGTGTCACAAGTCTTTCTTTCTTCTCAAGTATGACAAAAGCACCACTTCTACTGTCTTCAGGCGCTGATGGTCACATTTGTTTGTGGAATGTGAAAGAACGCAGACTTCACTTTGAGAACGAAAATGCTCACGAGGGAGCCATTCATTCGGCATTCTTTCTTCCCGATAGCATGCGTTTCATTTCCGCGGGAATTGACAATTCCATGAAACTGTGGACAATCGATGAGATGGATTATTCACCTCGAGTAGTACTTTCCAGACAGGGTCATACGGACAGTTCAGCCATGATACGCTTCTATGGTAAGTGATTGGATGTAATGTCAAAAATAGGCTATAATTCTGTCATTTCACGAGATGACGGAGGAGATGGTTTGGGGATGAGTCTGTTGTCAGCTGGTCTCGATGGAGCTTTCCGTGATTTCCATATCATGAGGGAGAATACTTCGAGAGAATTGTCGCAAGGAAGTGATGCAAAGAAGGTCAAGTCATCGAGACCTGAAAACGCTTATAAACGTCTTCCTGTGATAATCGGTATGATTTCTTGAATCCAATAATTGTTCAGATTTTGCTTATTCTGAAGGTCGAGATCGTGCTTGGTCGAATATCGTAACATGTCACGAGCACAGTTGTGTAGCAATTGGTTGGAGGTTCTATGATCATGTGAAGACGAATCTCCAATTGCAGTTGCCAGAGGAAGTTCGTGAATCAGAGAACTATGCTCTGTGTTGTGATGTGAGCAACAGTGGTGAGACAGGTGTGGTGGGATATCGTGATGGGAGCATTGCCATGTACCACTGAGGGAGATTTTGTGACATTAGATACAACCTCCAGTCAGGACTGTATCGAGGTTCGTTACCACGAGAAGCTAAGAAGGGGTTTATCGTGAAGCAGGCATTATTGGGATATCTGTCAAGCGGAAGCCAGCAAGAGGGGAAGGGTCACCATAGTGATCGTGTAATCACTGTGGGTGTTGATATTACCAACACGGTAGGTGTGAGATAAAGGAATGATCGCAGAGAGTAATCTCAGTGAGTGCTGATCAAACCATTCACATTTGGGATCTCATTGAACGTACACTATTACACTCAATCACACTCCCTGCACTTCCTTGTCAAGCAATCTTCTCTCGGTCCACAGGTCTTATTGCTGTGGCTACTGTGGATCGTTCTGTCCGTATCTACGATTCACAGACATTCAGTCTGATTCGTCGATTCGAGATAACTCATGATATCACAGCTATGAATATGAACGAAGCGGGTCGTTGGCTTCTGGTGGCGGATGATAGTGGAGATGTGCGTGTGTTTGACGTTCCTAATAGTAGTCTGATACTGACGTGTGATCATGTTTAGGTCGAATGATTGATTGGATTCATTTCACGAAGCCAGTGGTATCGTTAACAATATCCACCAATGATGAATTTATAGCAACCAGCCATCAGAATCAGATTGGTATTCAGATTTGGGCTAATAATTGCTTCTACTCGGATGTATTACTGGCCACTGCTCCTTCTGCTCCCTATCTTATGGACGAGGAAAAGACTCTCTCTGAAGAAACTCCCTTGGAAATGAAGTCAACCCAATCAATTCCCACGGGAATGGAAGTCCATTTATCGTCTCGAGTAGCTGGTGGAACCGTGGTTTTGACTCATTCTCCTCGTAATAAGTGGTCCTCGTTGCCAATTCTGGAGCAGATCCGAGAACGGAACAAGCCAGAGGAGCCGCCGAAAGCACCCGAGAAGGCTCCCTTCTTCCTACCTACAGCCAGTGGTCTGCAGCCGACGTTCGTAGCCGTAGAGTCTGCTGAGAGCCAGACAAATGATCAGCAGTCAGCAAATATGATGGAAGAAGAGGCAGGTACCAGTCGCTTTGTGAGCCAGGGAGATGTAACGAGGCTGGAGACAGATTTACAGCGTTTGCTTCACGAGTGTGATGCCAATGAGAGTATCTCAGATGTCACGTAATTGGATTCAGGACGTTTCATTCGTAGAGAGATTGAAGATGAAGACGATGTTCGAATTACGCTGGGATCCTTCTATCCAGTTCTGATTCATTTCCGTCATGCTACTGTAGCATCTGTCGATGCACAGCTACGTATGCTTTGTATGGGTCCAATGGATTCGATTGGCAAAGATGCCTTGCGTCGTCTGTTTGCGTTCTTCCGAGTGGCTGTGAAGGCTCAAGTGGATTATGAAATGATCCAGGCTCTGCTGGAGCGCACACTTCAGCTATACAGTGATGTATTGAGTGGAATGAGTGATATTCAACCAGTATTGAAAGAAATTAGTATGGATCAGGAGGATGGTTGGAAGCGAATCCAGAGTATGATGCAACAATGTTTGTGCATGGTTGAGTTGTTTAGTAACGTTCAGTTATAATCCTTTATGAGGGTATTTGTTGAAACAATCATCGTATTCAAACTGATGTTCCTTCCGCATATGTTTGAGCATCTGAGAACTCTGAACACATGCAAATCGGCAACCTTCCACTTTACAGTGAAAACGAAGTTCTCCTGTATGATTTCGAATGTGTTGTGTAAGTAATGCCTTCTGTTTACACTTGTATGGACATCCTTCATATGGACATATGAAGGGATTCTCTCCAGTATGGATCAATTCATGTGTTTTCAAATATCGTTTTGATGGACAGCAAAAATCGCAGTCTTTAAAATGACAACGATATAAGGTTTCACCAGTATGCAAAGCTCTGTGATACTTGAGAGCTCCTTTGGTCTTAAAAGACTTACCACAACCAGGAAATTCACAATTGAAAGGAGTTTGAATAGTATGAGCATGAATATGTGAAGACATCATACTAGTAGAAGTACAACAATAACGGCAACCCGGATGTGTGCACCATAGTAAGGATCCGTCATGATTCTTTCTAGAAACTGGTCTTTCTGTCAATTGTTCCTTTATCTTGAGTTGAGGTTGAGATGGGGTTTCCATTTTCACTTCCACTTTGATAGCTGATTCTTTGGCTTCATCTTCGACTTGTTCAGGTGGTGAATCCATTTGGCACTTTAGTGAACCATTTTGAATATAATCACTAAGATAATCAAAATAGCAATCATTATAAGAATCAAAAGACTGTGAACAGTTTTGCATGACAAAACACTATTAGACTAAAGAATTCGGTTCAATTCACTGACTTCAATATATCCAGATTATCACTATTTCTTATATAGAAGTATGATTAGTAAAGAAGTCAGTATCAATACTCAAGATATTGTAGATCTCAAATGATAGAACTAATTGGAAGGGTTCATCGGTGTATCAAGTGCCATCGTATCCTGTATCCACTCTTCAGCCTCAACTGTATATGTCACAACCTCAAGCATACAATTCACAACCTCAACCTTATGTTATACCAGTGTCTTTAGATATCCCGCAAGCAGTGCCTGTTGAGTAGGATTGTATTTAGATATGATATACAGGCCCACAAATTCTGTTGTCCTAAAAGTGCAGTGGTTGTTAGTTCAGAAGATTGATTTATAGGTCCACATTAGTACGTTGTCCTCATTGTCATGTAATGACTCTAACTCAAGTTCGCTTACCTATGATCTTGTTTTTGTAAGTACTTAGCTGATGGATGTAAGCTGTAGCTACATTATTGGTATGGGAGTGTTGATTCCTATTTTAACTCTATTGGGAGTATTCTCTGATAACTTTAACTTAGTAATGATCGGGATTCCAATCTATGTGTTGTTTATGGTTATTGGCATGCTAGTTATATTCAAGAAATCTAAAACTACACATACATGTCCTGTATGCCAGAATACAATTGGTAAGACTGGAACAACGATTTCTTGGTAGTCAAGTAGTATGTACAACAATCATGTTTCTTCCTAATTAGACTTTCACTTCCTTTTTCACTTCCTTTTTCGGTTTCGTGGCTTTGACCACATTCTTCTTACCAGCACTCTTTCCCTTCACTCCACCAACAGCCTTTCTTCGAGACGATGTTCGAATGAGAATCAGAACAACCACCGCAATGACAATGATAACTACAAGAATCAGAATGACGATCATAAAAATGGAGACACAGAATCCTGAAGCAGCTTGCCATACTCCATCCTGATCTCCTAATCGACATTCACGCTTCTGGGTTCCAACATAACTACCTTGCGATGAGCACTCGTAAACAGCTGTCTCGCCAACTTCTGTCACAGGGAACATACCCTCAGCCAAGCATGTTCCTTTGCGTACTTGAATGGTGATGACTGTGGAAGTCGCTCCAGAAGGATTCTCAGCGTAAACGGTGTATGATATCAGTTCCTGAATACTGGTAGGGATTCCACTGATTTCACCTGTCAATGGATCCAAATTGAGTCCAACAGGCAACTGTACGTTCTCATCAACATACCATCTGGTAATCACATTCACTGAGACAGGTAAACCAGATGATACGTGAGTATCCTTAATGAAGGTGTATTGTGATGATAAGTAACGGGCACTCACTGGTGGCTTGTATTTACATT
Organism: Blastocystis sp. subtype 4; assembly: GCF_000743755.1. Classification (NCBI taxonomy): domain Eukaryota; class Bigyra; order Opalinata; family Blastocystidae; genus Blastocystis; species Blastocystis sp. subtype 4. Next base: position 5,369 of record NW_014569111.1, read on the forward strand.
TGTCTGTCATAATATCACTCAACTGACCATTCTCACACGTACGATATGAGTAACCTTGGAATCCAGCCGGACAATATGAGGGAGAGATTTGACCCTCCATAACAGATGGATAGGTGCCAATACCAGGACATACAGTACCTGAAGCCTTGCAATAAGCCATATTGATTGATCCAATTGTCAGTGTAGCTGATGCAGCCTGTGTCATCTCCCATCGATACTTACGGAACCCAGCCAGAGCCACAGGCACAGACAACTGGGGTTTTGTACGATCCGTCAGAGAGAGTGTAGCGTTGTAAAATAGTTCAATTGGCTCATCTTCAGCATCATCAGGATTTGCTTGACCTGTGATTTGAATACCATAACGAGATAGAGAGTACGAAACAATCATGTTGAATGAGTTCCATTTGCTTCCTTCCAGATTCTCAACAGTCCATTCGACATATGTTCCAGCAGTGCTAGGCAACTGACCTGTAGTGTAAGGATCCAGATCCATGATTCCATCAAGAGTACCTGAAGTGGGATTCGTAGAAGTGAGAGAAGAATAAGAATCAACAACAGTAGAACAATCTTCAACTCCAAATACTCCAGTAGCATCAAACACAACAGGATCAGAAGAACTGAACACATTATTGCCTTCCTGAATTCCAGCTGTTGCCAGAATCACATGGAACTTCGAGAACACACTAGCATCATGAACAGCAAGAGATTCTGTGTCTGGACTGAAACTATCAGCCAGATTGAATCGAGCAACCAGATTTCCATTCAGATAGGCAGCCACTCCTCCAGAATACTTCACTCGAACATTC
>NW_014569110.1:0-6143 GCF_000743755.1 Blastocystis sp. subtype 4
ACCCATCCGTTGTGGCCACGAAGGCATCCACGAAGACTCAGTTGAGCAGACATCGTCTATTCCAACGGGTTAGATCCATTGGTTTCATCCAAATCACATTTCAATGACTGCACGTTCACTTACAACAAGAAATCGACTTATTCGAATTGAATCTGGGATAGTGGAGGAATGAATAATGAAACCGCTATCTTGGATGGTTCATTCAATTATACTGAGTTGAATACAACTCCAAACCGGTCTTCGATAAACAAACAATCTCTTACAACTCCATACCTAGGTACAGGTTGTTACATCTTAGAACTAACAACTCCATCCTTATACGTAAAGAGAGATCCATATGTAGTGAAAAACGATTCCAATGCTTGAACACTAATTGATTCAGCACTAGGATTAATTTATTTCCTTACCGATTACCTATAAAATAGGTTCACTTGAATGTTAGTTGCCACCATCTGAATAGGTACTCCAACATTACTTTGCAAAACTAATTGCTTTGTCAGATTAATTAGGTACATGTCACGCTGTTGGCACTCTATTCCCTCATCAAACTTCTTCTTCCGTACTTGGCCAACTCACTAAGTAACGCTCTGATAAGAGAATATCCTTCAATAGATCAATGCACATCTTCTCATCCTGAGCAGATTTTCCAGGTAACAAATTATTACTGAAGAACAGCTCATGAGAAATCACTATATCAAAAGAGATAACATTTCTTACCATCTTCTTGAATAATGAAAACTGATGAAACAGACAATAACACAGATCGCAAGAACTCCATATTCTGATGGACAATTGTATCACTTGGTTTTGATGAATTGGACGTTCCTTCCAATTTCCGCCGTATTGTAGGACATGATGAAACGTGTCCTTTGAACTCATCTGAAGTGATAATACGATAATACATTTCTGTTAATGAGATTTGTTCTCTAAATCGTAATGTGCTCATGACAGCTAGCATTCATTCTTATTCAAGTCACCTACAAGAAAATATGACAAGAAGAATCTCGGCATCTTCTGAAGTCAGTTGGACAACAGATATCTGATTCTACACATCAAATCAGTTTTGCATCCTCACGGGTCGTTCACATTTTCCATAACCCAATTCAATAAGATTACCTCCGATCATAACTCCCTGCATACGATGCTGAGCAGCTATAGCTGAAGCTTCTTCATAGAAATCGATGAAAACACAATTCTTCTCGTAGAGAATGTTAATATTCTCAATAGGACCGAAAGACTCAAAGAGATTACGAAGTTCATTCACAGACACAGTACGAGTATTGATATTCCCAAGCCACAGATGTCGTGATGGTTGCTAGGTATCAACCAGTGTATTCATACTCACAATGATTTTCGATCTCCGTTCTGAAATATCCTTCTCCTTCTTAGCAAAGGAGATGTTTCCCTTCCATTTTGGTTGTTTTGTGAGTGTAGAACGAGCCACTTCTGCTTCTTCACTCTTCACAAAATACACGAAGGCATAACGACGCTCTACCATTCATAATATCCTCATTTTCTACCTCCTTGGTGAACAATTTTCACATCTTCAATTTCACCAAACTGACCAAATTCAATTCGAAGACTCTCTTCAGAAGCATGCAGCCCTACATTCCCAACATGAAGACATCTTGACACCGTAGTCAATTTGACTGCTAGCCATCATTCCACTCTTGAATACTTACGCTCCATACCTCGGCCCGACAAAGAGGAAGGTTGAGTATCTCCTTCTGGATAGAGAGATCCTTTCTCTCCAGAGAGATTGGTGATAACTTCAGGAGCCAAAGAAACGAAATCACTCTTAGGAATACGAGTTACCTACATAAGAATCACCAATATCAAACATACAACAAAATACTGTGGATACTTTTCAAGCATATTCAATAAACCAAGATACTTCTCACGGATACCAGATAACAAATCTGTTCCAAATGTATCACGAACTCGATTTCCTAACTCCACAGCTTTGAGCTTATAATTTTGAGAATTACGTAGAAGGTTACAGATATAATCAATTACTTTAGAAATCAAACCCTATACCTCAGAACCAATCATCACATTTACTTCAGGTATGTTTGAACCTCGAAACACCGGATGATTACTGCGGGAAGATTCACTCAGTACTTCACCACTATCCAGAGACAACTGATCAGAATGACCAGTATGACCAGCAGATCTAGAACGAATTCGACTGCGTTTCGAGTGATCTTCTGGCATCAATGATATATAATATACTCCATTCTCTCGGGAAATGTAGAAATCGAGAGGAAATTGTTGGACGAACCTGTATAGTCCATAGAATTCGTTTTCAATAATCTCATACCACTCACTACTTGCTACGTACAACAAATCAGCAAGAGTATTAAGTTGCATGTAACCATCATTCTGCCATTAAGAAACCAATACAAAAACTACCTTGTAAATGACACCCCAAACCCATTTGAACAAGTCTTCGTACATTTGTTCACTGGACACATGAGAAAACACATAACGAAATGAACTATTGGGGTTTTTACGCAGTGGAGAAGTTTCTCTTGATAAACTACGGACACGACGATACTAAGGGTCACTTGATATCATTCTTCGTTACATCACTCCCAGTATCAAATTCAACTGGAGTTTTATCTTCTATATTGTCGAAAAAGTCGTACTGACCACCATTAATGCGAGGAGGTGTAAATAGCGGTGTTGAAGTATCTGTAAGTTAGTTACAATACCTACAATATACCATCTGAATAACCCCGTTGACGGAAACCTTGATAATCAGAATAACAATCAAGTTTTGCTGCCACGCCCAGCTATGTTATGAAAAACAGAGAACCATATACAGGTGAGTCTAGTAAGTCGATATTGGGGGTTAATGACTTCGGTCGTCTTACGCTCTTATCGCTTCGGCTAAGACATGAGTAATCCGATAATATATTTATCGGAGCTCTGCTACCCAATGTGCTTGATGGAGATAGCTCTAAATGTCACAACTATGTAAACAACAATCACCTCCTGCAGTGTCCCAGCTCCCTATTGGTTGCTTCGGAGATAGAGGATTTGGAGATGATCCTTTTGATGAATCTATATTGTTAACTATCTCAATCTAACTACTATCAAAGATGTCATACTGACCTCTTCCACTACGTGAAAAGGAAGCCTGCTGAGGTGCAAAATTGAACAGGGACGACATCAAGCAATTCTTTATAACAATCTAAAGGATTCCAGAAATATGTCTCATTCTGGTTACGAACTATATGCTCTTGCTTATCGTAACAAACAATGTTCACACGTTTATAAATTTGGTTAATCGGAAAAATCCGAGTTCATATCATTACCCCAGTCATCATCGGAAATCTATCCATCAATCCTCATGTTGAACTCTTACATCATCACTTGCCTCTTCTTTCCTTGGAGCTGATTGGGCAGGTGCTACTACTGAGTCCTGTTGTACAGGACTAGCAGTCTGAATGGGCGTCTTCACGACAGTAGTAGCAGGAAGTTGCGTAACAATCTCAGAACTATAATCACACTTTCCATCCTCAGCCTACGTCTGTTCTATTCCTACTTCCTCAAAAACATTACCAGGGACCACCACTGGCTTCTTTGTCACACGACGAGAAGATGATTTTGAGGATTTAAGGGACATGGGAGCTACTGGTGCAGCAACCATAGCCTTCAATGTGACTTCCACAAAACACCTACTTGTTTGGGCTGTGAAACAGGAGATTCATAACGATGGTGATGTCGTGATTCTCTTCGTCCACTGTGACGAGATTTGTGATGCTTCTCTACCGGCTTGGTATGAGCCATATCCACAGCCACCTCCATTCTATCACTATCTGTGGGATCTCCAAAAACAGGAGACACATTGATAGGAGTGATCGTACGTGCCTGATGACACACACTACAAATGGATGTATTGGGGTTGTTACTGCTCCGACACACATCACAAACCCAATTGCGACCACTCACTAATTTGCCTACATTATCACTCGTTGCTTTGACCCCAGGACGACGAAGCAGAGACTGCTTCTCTGGCTCCTCACGACTATAAATCATTATCATTCATTATACTAACGGAGCAAAGAACAAATCAAAGAATTCAGGTCGTCTGAATAGAATGATAAGTCCCAGAATTCCTCCACCCACAAACAGAATAACGAATGATAGGCGAACGATACTCCAGAACGAAGTATTCTTATCACGTGGAATAGTGATCACATCTGAGGCAGCTTTGTATGTACCACTTCGAATAGAAACATCATCCCCAATCAAACACTGTAGCAAATAGTCCTTCTTTGGATCCGTATGAGAGAAATAGTAACCACGACGCTGATCAGGATTGATAACCATGCTGTTACGAGTCACACCATTTTTGTTCATTAACTTACAGAGACTGTTCTTTTGGGAGTTTGTGAAATAGGAGAAGCGAATGACCTCCTTTTCACGACGAATATCCGAAATAGAAATAACCACTATTATTGATATTCTCAAATCAATCCTTACATTTGGTTGTAGTAAATGCTTTAGCTAATGTAGCAATATTCTCTTCCATTGGTACTCCAGTGTTCGATTCGGCATAGCAGAAAGCTCGATAACTCCTATCTGGTTTGAGATCACCAATCATCATAGTGCCTGATTCTGCAAAGTAATGTTGTTGAGTAGAGATGATTTCAAGAGTAGAAGGAACAGGATCTTCCAAAGGACGTGAAATACACCACACATAGATAGGAGAATGAGATATGATTTGAAGATCAGCTGAGTAAGGATGACTATTCAGAACTATGAAGGAAAACTTAGGAGGATCATCACTCAGTGTTGACTGGTTCCCCTCTTCGTGGTTGGTATCATCATCTTGACCATCATCATCAATAACAAGATGCTTTTGAACAGTTTGCGAGATAACTTTCGAACCCGTTTCTTTCTTCTGTGTCTTCTTAGGAGTTACTTCCTCCTCTTCTTCCTCCTTCTGTTTCTTGGAAGTCACTTCTTCTTCCTCTTCATCACCTTCTTCCTTTTGTGTCTTCTTAGGAGTCTCTTCCTCCTCTTCCTCCTCCTCTTCCTTCTGTTTCTTGGAAGTCTCTTCTTCTTCTTCTTCTTCTTCCTCCTCACCTTCTTCCTTTTGTGTCTTCTTAGAAGTATCTTCCTCCTCTTCCTCTTCCTCCTCACTTTCTTCCTTCTGTGTCTTCTTAGGAGCCTCTTCCTCCTCTTCCTCTTCTTCCTCCTTCTGTTTCTTGGAAGTCTCTTCTTCTTCTTCTTCTTCCTCCTCACCTTCTTCCTTTTGTGTCTTCTTAGGAGCCTCTTCCTCCTCTTCCTCTTCCTCCTCACTTTCTTCCTTTTGTGTCTTCTTAGGAGTCTCTTCCTCCTCTTCCTCTTCCTTCTGTGTCTTCTTAGAAGTATCTTCCTCCTCTTCATCACCTTCTTCCTTTTGTGTCTTCTTAGGAGTCTCTTCCTCCTCTTCCTCCTCCTCTTCCTTCTGTTTCTTGGAAGTCTCTTCTTCTTCTTCCTCCTCACCTTCTTCCTTTTGTGTCTTCTTAGGAGCCTCTTCCTCTTCCTTCTGTTTCTTGGAAGTCACTTCCTCCTCTTCCTCTTCCTTCTGTGTCTTCTTAGAAGTCTCTTCTTCTTCTTCCTCCTCACCTTCTTCCTTTTGTGTCTTCTTAGAAGTATCTTCCTCCTCTTCCTCTTCTTCTTCCTTTTGTGTCTTCTTGGAATTCTCTTCTTCTTCTTCCTCTTCATCACCTTCTTCCTTCTGTGTCTTCTTGGAATTCTCTTCCTCCTCTTCCTCCTCCTCTTCCTTCTGTTTCTTGGAAGTCTCTTCTTCTTCCTCTTCCTCCTCACCTTCTTCCTTTTGTGTCTTCTTAGAAGTATCTTCCTCCTCTTCATCACCTTCTTCCTTCTGTGTCTTCTTGGAAGTCTCTTCTTCTTCTTCCTCTTCATCACCTTCTTCCTTTTGTGTCTTCTTGGAATTCTCTTCCTCCTCTTCCTCTTCCTTCTGTTTCTTGGAAGTCTCTTCTTCTTCCTCTTCCTTTTGTGTCTTCTTAGGAGTATCTTCCTCCTTTTCCTCTTCCTCCTTCTGTGTCTTCTTAGGAGTATCTTCTTCTTCCTCCTCTTCCTCCTCACCTTCTTCCTTCTGTGTCTTCTTAGAAGTCACTTCTTTT
>NW_014569109.1:0-6107 GCF_000743755.1 Blastocystis sp. subtype 4
TTCTCATTCTCTTTCACTTCTATCACTTCTTCTCCTCTCTTACATACTCCTCTCATTTCTCCTTTATCAACATTCAAACTCAACATACAATTCTTATTACTATTCAATACACTCTCTTTCAAGTACTCTTTCCACTTCATTCTCCACTCTACTTCATTCATCTTCTTTGATATTGATTCAACATTATCTACTTTCACTCTCTTATCATCACTCATTATCCTATTCAAATCTGAACTATTGACCTTTCCATTGGATGATACCTAAAACTGATTCACGGGAATCAATTCAATTCATCAATATCACTACTGATCCTTATAGAATAAGCATAAATGGATCATTTCAGATGAACAGAGATGAAATCACAAGAATACTTTCTCAACCGCTCTACCATTACTGTGCTGTATCACTTTAAATCTATAAAGAGTACCTCACAATTACTCCCTTCTGAAATCTAAAAGGCAGAAGGGCACTGTTGATGGAATACCATAAATTAGAAGCCTCTAGGCAAATTGGTAAGCGGCATTCTGGGACTTCCAGAGTGCCCTTATTCAAATCTCTTCCAACAATCCTTTTTCTTGAATTAGTGATCATATAACTCATGAAGGGTGAGTACATCGACTAAACACGACATTCATTATTAACTAATGCAAAAACTTCCTCCAGTAGATGATACTGTCATACTTGAGGGCTTGATAAAATATCGGTTCGTTCATCATATTCGATCAACGAGACTTAAGTGTGCCAAGGATACACTATTAGCAGGATGTTTTGTATTTATTCCTGTAGACATGTCCCTACCAATCCATCTGAAAAGGAAAGATATTTGTTTGGGATATCCTTGTTGTTTACTTCTAGTGAATCATATAGCAACTCGAATTGATGATTATCAGTACCTAACACTCTCTAAAAAGACGATTTCGCTTATAGGAACCGAGATAAGGACAGAGAAAGGGTTTTCCGAAATGAGACTGTTATCCTATTCAAAGTGTTATCAGTTGAGCTATAAATTATCTTGTGAAGTATTTGGTCTGAGTGTTCCACTGGACTCTGGAACTAACGATTATGAGCTGACTGTCTTTATTGTGAACGCACCCTTTGTTGAACTTCTGTAGTTGTATCATAGTTAGGAACGAGGTGTTTTGAGTCCTCCTTCCGATGAACTACTTCCATTAAGTCAATTGGAAATGTACATTTGATTGCCCATTAATGATCTAGTCATATGGCATATATGAATTATCATTGTGAATTGCAGCCCCTATTAACTAAACTTCGACATTGCGCTCATCTTCTCACCTCTGTTCAGGATGGTCGACCATCGCAGAATTCACTTTACTACTTGAAAGAAATATCCCCTACAGCCCATCCAATCGCGAATATCAAAGAAGAATTGATAACTGAGGGCAAGAAGTATTACGAGAGTGTCCAACAAGTAATGACAGAGATTTGCAGAGTTCTTCCAGAATGTCGGTTACGTAAGTCCATCTTCTTCTATTCTTTGCACCACTGTACCTTACATTCAATTACAGCACGAATCATACCAACAATCCTTGAATGTTGTCGTGATCAGATTGCCCAGTTTGATCAGGCTCGAAATCAAATGATGATGATTACTCTTGAAGAACTTCATGTTCCCAAGGAATTTTGTTGCAATGTAAGAAGAATGAAGTATGTTCACTTCTAGTTCACTTCTGTTCAGGCACAATTTAATTGCAGTTATTTTGACTTTAATTACCATCCAGAAAGTGTTCTTCCGTTATCACTTCTTCAATGTTGGAATCAGCTAATCACGGATATTCGATACCAAATCAATATGGAGATTCATCGAAATACCCAAAAGCGACTGAGTATGAAGAGTAGAAGTATATATGTGAATAGTGAAGTAGATGCTGTTCTGTCGACAGATGATCTGATTTCTATTGTTATCTTCATTTTAGTGAAATCGTACACATGTAGGAGCCTAATCAGACATAGAAGTTTGTCATCATCATTGCCAGCTCATTTCGTTATTATTGATGCCTTCTCTCCTTGTGAACTATCTTGTTCTGTTCTTGGATTTGCTTATGGGATTATGGAAACAGCCATGATGTGGATTCTCAAAGCAGCTGGGACACGTTCTCATTACTCTTGTTTACAACAAACACAGTCTAAATCAATTAGTGAAATTCAATCTCTTCACACACATCTCCTAAAGATTCTTTCAGATTCTGAATCAGATCAAAGACATCTCGTACAAGCATTACATCTTCCTTTGTGTTCCCTGTTCCTTTCTGTACAGGGAAGCAATGGCTTACACTTGCCATACTCATTTTACCAGGCAAGAAATATCCTGGATTCCAGGCAATTCCAATCTTTTTGCCCCATACAGTATTCATCATTACCACACCTCCATTTCCAATAACCTCTTTTACTGCTTCCAAAATCACTCGTTCAGGTCGATATCCAACAAGGAACTTATTACGATCCATCATCACATTCTTATACTCCTTACAGAGATAGGCTGCTCCACGGGTATTCGTCTTTCTACCCAACAAACGAATCCACTTTGGGATAGGATTCAGATATTCATCTCGAAGTTTTAGTACCATATCAAAATCATGCAATGAGGGAGTGAAGAGGCTATGACAATCAACATCTTCCCACCATGTCTTCAATGCCTGCTTCAAGGTTATGCGGGCTGTAGCTACTAGACGAGACCATACTGCTGGCTGGATCATTCGTGTGAGAATGGATTGAGGGTCTCGAGGAGACACCACACAACATGCCCATTTCTGTGTGGCCTCCTGACGTTCAGTGTCAACAGACTTTACCATCTCCTGGACCTTGGTAGGAGTTAGTACTTGATTGATGTTCACACAGAGAGTCGTTTCAGACCAAGGGAAAGTAGATAAGAAGTATAAGAAGCGTAAGAATGCTTCCACAGGATGCAAAGGACTCTGTTTGGTAAAGACTTCTAAGATCAACTCATCCAATAACGCCTCAGGAATAGAGTTGGTGAACATGTGAGCAGTAAACCAATACTTAACTAAACGCAAAGAAGGTAAGAAAGCAGGATTCTGTAACACAGCATTCTTCAAGGTTTCTTGATGCGATGGAAGGAATTCAAAAGTAAGGAATCGTTTCTGATATTCCTCTCGAGAAAGAGTATTAGCTCGCATCATTTTCCTTGCCATCTCAACCTCACGATCTGTATATGGCAGACAACGGAAGCAGTATCCTTCTGAATACACATCAATCCATGTAGCTGCTACATGACACTCATATCCACACTTCTCTAACCTAAGAATCATTCATTTAATATTTTAGAACCTTGTACTAATCGTCGTGGCCCAAATTGTTTTCACTTCATCCAGAACTGTCACATCACTTGGTAAACCAGTTCCTCCTTGAATCTATTGTCATATTCCTTTCATATTTCATACACGAATTGCCAATTCAATTGGTTTTATAACATTGTACTGTTTGTGGCCAGAAGTAGGAAGATTACTATTTAGATATGGAGAAGGACGAACAGTCATCAGACAACATCCATTCAAATCATATGAAATTGGTTCAACAGTACTAATATGAGCTCCTAAATCAATTCCAGAATTATGGTCATATTCGTTAATTTGGTTCCTAATTACATTACATAATTGGGTACATGTATCCATTACTAAGCATTATCAATTTCATCATATCATACATTTGGAGTCCATAATCGGAGGAATGAACTCTGCTAATGGCTGGAATAACACTTTCAATTCTGTTACAGCAAGAGTATGCAATGATAATACATGACGGAGTATTTCTACGGGAACCATATAATTCTGACCAGGTTTACAAGACCATACTATCTATCAACACACTCTCTCATGCCTACTATTAGTATATTGAATTGATCCATCTTTGTAACGACGTAATTCACTCTTGTTACCCCACAGTGCTAACCATGGCTCCACTTCAGGTGTCCGAGCTTGAGGACCACGATCAGCAAAACGAGAGATATTATCAGGATTGAGAGTGAGACACAGAAGGAGATAATGAGGCTTTGAATAGGCCTAGAATTGAAGGATGATATGAAAACATACTTCTGTGGGTGACCATGTACAGTTATTCATATATTGACTACGAACAATCACTGCACGATTCATGAGTCCTCGTCTTGCCCAATCCTCTACATCTCTCTGTGCTGCAATATACTGAGGATAATTCAAATCTTCATTCTTCTCCGCATACATGTGTTCCTTCTCAAGATCAGCAATCGTTAATCTAGGCTCACATATCCTCTATATTTCTACTTCAGGACTACGTCATACTGAAGTGGAAGTACTTTCGCTTCTCCGAAGAGGTCAGTAATCATGGTAGGATCATAGGCAGATCGAATACTCTCACACTGATGCATTGCTCTCTGTTTGATCTCCATCATCATTGCTTGAGTGACACGATAACTCACAATATAGCCAAACGAATCATCAATAAGTTGAAAAGCAGGTATATTCAAGTCATCACAAGGAGTTTCAACTTTATCTTTGCTTCGGAAATGAAGAGGAATGGTAACGTCCAATTTTGCTATCGTTGAGCCTTATCTCAATCCATACCTAACGCATCCAACATCACCATGAAACACTGCCATACTGACATAATCTCTGTGATTCGACCTTGCTGGACCAAGACAGCCAGAAGCAGTGTCATTAAGAATCCATTTACATGAGAATCTAAATTCGCTGTTACAAGCCATTTCTATGAATGAGTAGCATTCTCTACCCAAATACACGTAGGAGATGACTTGTTGGGAGAAGATTTGGCACTTGATGAGCCTGTTGGAGAATGAACTGAGTGTAATGATTCAACAGAATATCCTCCAGAATCGACGAGTTATAGAACCATGTAGAAGGTAAGGATTGAGAGTCAGTAGTCACATGGACATTGTTGCGAGCTATTGCAAGTCGTTGAATAGAGAACACTGTTTCAGAAGGAACAGGCAGAATACGAAGTGTTGTACCACATCGACAAACGTCTTTTGGAACTGTTACCAGGAGAGCAGGTTTGTCGTAGTCACCATGCATCCATTCATATTTCAGATTGAGCTTTGGATACTTCTTGTGAAGAGAAAGGGCGATGAATTGAAGATACAACGCACGCTTATTGAAGTATTTCCAGTTGATGATATCTCGCTCTGAAAAGCACTGCTATGAATAAACAGAATCCAACAAACTGACATCAGGAATTTGAACAGTCATATCGATCGTCATAGGAAACGATGACCGATTCTTCTGAATGAAACTTCCAATGATGTAAACAGCTGTAGGCTTCACAAATCGCAGTTTTGTTTCGGTTTTCGTGTTGTTAACATAATGTTGATACAAAGACATTCCACTTGATGAAATCTAATAAAATCACCGCATATAATCAGAATTACATCTTTTTCAGGCAAGTGAGAAAGAAAGTTGTTGATTGTCTTCAAAAACTCGTTCACTTTGTTAGTACAGGCATGTTCAACATCTAGATTGTCAATATACTGCTGTGCCTATTTGGATAACAAATCCCAGCCAAATGAACTACCTCCATCTCCAACATCGATATTTCCACTTTCATATCTGCATCACGCATCATCTGCCTCTCTTCGAAGGAAGGTGCAGCAAAACGCGGATCATAGCTCCTCTTATGCTTCTTCACAGAAGTAGTTTCTTTCTCTTCGACAGGAGAGTCGCTATTCAGAAGTTCCTCATCAGACTCTTGGATCATGTCCTCACTCTCACTTGATATATCACTTCTGATTGCATCATCCGATTCCGAACTCATTTTTCCAGAAATGAAATTCAAACAGTGGTTCTTTATGGAGACTCAGGGATTGTGGCAACAATTCGGATGCCCAATCCTCGACCCATTTCTCTTATTATCTCTCATTGTACTCCTCGTTGATGTCTGACGTTATTAAGGCTGAGGAGATTCTTCCAGACAGTACAATTTGTGGTGTTTGTGTTTATTGAATAGCCTTCAAGAAACCTGGAGCTGATACACCTGGAAAAAGAGACGATTTGGATTATGATATTGGCAATATGGAAGCTACAGATAATCACCAAGTGAATATGGAGGTAAGAATTGTTTCTCAGACGAAATGGCTCATT
>NW_014569108.1:0-6070 GCF_000743755.1 Blastocystis sp. subtype 4
TAAAGGATAAGATGTTGTATATTGCATCAGTATCGGATGATAAAACATGCCAGGTATTCTGTGTAAGAGTGTAACAAACAGTTCTTTCATTGGTTTGTTCTTATCCACGATACATAGGCAACAATTGATACTCGTTCATATGCTCACCACGTGGTTGTCTTTCACTAATTTCTTTCAGTACACTCACTGCAGTATCCTAACACATGAAATTCCTCTCGATTTGGTACCTGAGAAACATGAAGGAAATCTGCTGCATCTCGAGCCGATACAAACTGTCGTTCTCGGAGAAGACGAATAAGTTTAGACCTCATTTCATCCTACATCTCAAATCATTTCTCTTGGCTACGGGAGTGATATTATCGTTAATAATGCGTGTTTCACGCACACGACGCATCTTTCTCTCTTCCAGCAGATGAGCTCGACTCTCACGTTTGTTCTATACTCAATACAACTCATTATCCCTACTTTATCTCGTTCATCGCGACGAAGGGCATTCAACTCACGACGTTCCTTTTCGCTTAAAAAGTGCATTTCCATTCTACCTGTGATCCAGACAATTTACACCCACTCAGGATTCTGTTTACGTTTTATACGCAAGATCGATTCCTGAAACTGTTTTGTTTGGGGATTTGCTCGTGCTGAAAGGGAAACTTTGCACGATCCGTCAAATACAATCGTGTTGTCGGAATAGGAATCGGAAAAGACTCGCACATATTTCGATCCAGCATTTTTTGACAATGTGTAGATAAAGGAATATTCATTACGATTAAATCCATGCCTCTCCATTACAGTTGGATCAAGAGTTAATGTGCTCTAAAACTGATCATCCACTCACATTTATACATTATTATCCACCATACGCATTGTTCCAAAGGTCGTTCCAGCTATTTGTTATTCCAGATACAGGTACACCTACAGGGAAATGAATCTATCATTTGAGCAACATCTTGCTATTTGTAAATATTCAGTGCAATACATACTGGAACAGCGATGAAGAAGACTCGATCCATTTCTTTCGTCGTATTTACATTCCAACTACCTTTATTGAAAGGAGGCGAGTCTTGAGGTGTACTCATTGCACAAATCGAGAAATCGTTAAAACAACAATGAGAGCATTTGCAGTTTTTTGTCTGAACAAACAAGAACAGTCAATACTATACAAGAAAAGAATTACAAAAAATTAAACCAATGTACCGGATTGTTCCAATCTGACTTGGTAACAAGTGATACCGTATTAAGAGTCTCGAGATTCGATAAGAGAGAAGGGCAACTACAAGTACGTAGAATGGGCTTCTCTGAATAACTACTCTCAAGTGAGATATCGATTGGAGTTTCGCCTCGAGAGGCTTCACGAACGAATCGTGTCTCCATATCCATCAGTTCTTTCTCCCAGCCCAACAGGGAACACAACTCTTTCACTCCATTATCACACTCGCCAATATAAGCAACATCTCGGTATGAGGAACTCATCTCGCAGAATCGAAAAGGACCCACCAGTTCACGATTGATCAGCAAACGTGGTGTATGGTCCTGGACCTCCTCCACAAGATTGGCAACAGGTTCAACCGATAACGATGTCCCTAAAACGATCAATAAATCACAGTTTGCCATATCCTCTCGATGGTACCATGTGTAGCGCAAAGGAAGAGGTTCTCCAAAGAACACAATTCCGGGTTTGATCAAGCCTCCACATGAGCATCGGGGAAGTTTTCCTACTCGTTAGTAGTATCACCAAAACAAACCATCTTGAATACATGAAGTCATGTAGTCCATGCTAGAAATTGTCTTACAATCCACACAACCACAAGAATTCATATCACCATGAGTCTGTATTACCAGATCATCATTTATTCCAGCAACCCTTTCCAGATTATCAATGTTCTGTGTATAGACTCGAAGTAAAAGCCCTTTCTCCTGAAGGAGACGAATAAAGGCATGGGTGTAAGTTGGGATAAATGTTTCGTATCTGGTTTTCTACACATCAAAAGAAGAAAATAATCTAACCATAAAGAAAGCATAATACTTCTCAGGGAAATTACGGAAGTACTGTAAATCAAATAGGGATTCGGGTTCAGGGAGTTCAAATTCCTCCAAATTAAAATACAGTCCACTTCCAGGCGTCCGAAAATCAGGAATCCCTGCAGATACAGAAATCCCTGCACCAGAAACAACACATATCTTTTTGATTCTACCGTCGTGAATTGCATGAGCTATTCCTTCGAGTGATACATCCTTGTGGAGAATGGTTTCTCCCTCCATCAAATCCTCCTTTTCAAATACGGAGGATTCCGACTGACCCATTGCTGAGTTCAATTACGCAGTAGTTGTACACGAGAATACTGAGTCATCTGCTACGTAATCCTTGGTTATCAAGAACCACTATCACTATAACAAACAATCGACCAAAACTTCGCAGGAATCCACTTATCAATCACCTTTTCATCATCTAGAATATAATATTCTGGATGTTGAGCCGCTGTCATGCACGAATGGTTTGGATATACCATTAACACTGTTCCTAGAGGATACTTGGAATAATCAATTGGAGTATCCGAAGTGAGGATTCCATGTTCCTGGCTAATTCTATTGATTATAACCATCATATGACTTCACTTTAACATATATAACTCCGGATGTTTGTAAACACTTCCCCAATTCGATAAACCACTCTTGTCCTTACTAAGAGGAATACCACCCCCATCTGTAAGAATGGTGTTACGAGTAGGATAATGCGAGAGTACTCGACAGAGAAGACGACCTGCATTATCTTCTACAGATCCACAACTACCGATAGACACTTGTGTCCTAGAGATCAATCAATATGACAGTTCTTACCTATCAAAACAACAGTAATTGCCTGCATGTATCTCGGTAATACCCTCCCAGTCCTCATTCAATGAACAGGCTGGCGTAGAACCACAGGACACAACTTCTACACCAATTCCAGCCTCCTCGAGCGCACGACGGACACGTACCATTGCATCTCGTTCTTCACATGCCACCTTACGAACATCCTCCTTCGTTGACTGATCATATGAATGACCAGCATGACTGTAGAGACCGAGGAAAGAACATGTAGAACTCTTCTGAATATATCTTGCCAATTCAGTGATGGTATTTAATCGTTCAGCTTCGATTCCAGCACGATGATAACCAGTATCCACCTTGATGAATACGTTATAATGGCCAGAAGTGGTATCCAATAGGTCTATATGTTCCTTCATATCCACCAACACATTCAAAGATGCCAACTTGTGAGAATACTCTTCCAACTCCTTCAATTGATGTGTTCCAAAAGGAATTCCAAGTCTACATACCATGAAGATATAGAAATATACGTAATATCCTGAAATCCATTATCAGCAAAGAATTTCAGTTCAGCCATAGTACTAACAATAATAGCTTGCTTTTCCAGACCCTCCAACTGGATTCTAGCACCTTCAACAGTTTTATGTGTCTACACATGCAAGAAGTCTGATACATCCAACTTTTACATGAACTCTTAGGCCCAATCCAAGTCTCTTTGCTGTATCCACCATCTTTTTACAGTTCCGCTTAACAAATGATGATGTTATCAATGTCACCTACCGTGAACACCTTCAAGTCCAAGGCATATGCTGGAGTGGATACATCTTGAATGGAGTATGAATTCATCTAGTATTACTATTCAGAAGGTAATTGTGTTCTTATTTAATATGGCTTATTGCCCATCTGTATTTTCTCCTCATAGTGAGAATAATGTTGAGTCGTTTATGAATATAACTGATGAGTATGATCCTGAGTATGAATTGATATGGTTCATTCTATCCAGAAAGCCAAATTCTTACCTCTTATATTGTGAAAAAAGAGAAAAAGAAGAAGAGGAAGCACAGCGAGTCTTCATGGTGAAACAACAACTAGAAGAAGTAAGTGTCTTAGTCGACTAAACGACTATAGAGTGAACAGCACATGATCGAAGAACGAAAGAAACTTGAACGCGACATTCGTGAAGGAAAGATTTTCAATGGAATTCAACAAATGGGAAGAGGTCGTGGGGCAGCTATGACTCTTCCAGCATGGATGACGGAGGTATTTGTTTTGAAGCTTGTCGACAGTAGGGTGTTGCACCGAAAGATAGTCCTTTTACAACACAGTAGTCTGATAGAACAAAACAGAATAACACTAATGTACATTATTGACTCTGTTTGGTGGTATTAAGCAACAAATCCATTCCTGGGACTGGGTCTACGATCATTCCCTGTTGGTACTCTGCTTCCAATAATGCATACAAGAGATTTGGGTTCTGTTGAAGTAGTAACTGGGATTGAATAGGATTCTTTTGTGAAATAGAGTACAAGTGTTTGATTAATTCCTGTAAATCGTTGTCACTGATCTGTTTTAGATATGTCGCTGCCTAGAATTAACTCCAGTCTGCAAATCAACATCTTCATCTGTATTCAGTAACAATGACGATAAAGGAGTGGCAAACAACTTTTGTCCTCGAAATGTCTCTCGTTTGCAGAACTGTACTGCTTGTTTACACTCCTCAGGATTTGAAAACTCAACAAAAGCATATCCGTTATTCATTGTACCATCAGCAGTCTTTGACATACTATTCATCACAAATTAAACCATCTCAATACTGCAGAGACACTAAATGACCACATGGAAGAAAAAAAGAAACTAGATCCTTTTCTCCGTTGATGTACGGTATTTCTCCTACTAACTATAATGATGATGTTTCAGGGTTACAGTAAAGGGTATTATCTCGTTTGAAGTTCATAACAAACAACAAGAGATCTAATTTTGTTGTAACAGTTCTTCACGTGCCTTTGAGCATTGGGGACACTAATGACAATACTGATTATAATCATTACTCTTGAAATAATGTCCTCAAGATGGGTAATGAATTCGAGAGATTGGTTATAACTGGGTTCTAATTTGTTCAGGTACTCTGTTAATTCTGTAAACTCGTGTTGGAGATTCTTTAATTCGTGTTCCCTATCAATCCTCTCCTTTTCCATCTGAACGAAAAGTGGATGCATTCTAACTGCCTCTTCTTCCTGTATATTCGGTTTATCGGTTTCAGATTGATCTAAAACTCATCCCTTCATCCCTTTAAAACCTTTCAAAGTCTGACTATTGGATTGTTTCTGACTTTCTTTCAATGCGGCATTCTCCTCTATTCTAAGATACCTCCTCAGTCCTCACTTCTTAAGTCATCCATCTCAGCAAGCAGTTTAGATTCATCATAACTTTCAAGCATTCGGTGCTACAACATCAACTGTGCAATCGGGAGTTACCAACTTGCTATTGACCTCATCTATTTGCCTCTTGAACTCCTCCCTAATGATCACTGTATGTTGGCTTCAATACCTCTTGGCCCTATATGATTCTGTTTCCTCCTACAGGGAATACATATCAACAATCCTACATCAAGTCTTCGTTCCAGCACTCTCAGTTCTGTCATACGTTTCTCCATGTCGCGTTTCATCGATCTGACTCATAGAAATCACCCAATCCTACTCATTGGAGTGATCTTTCAAAGAACAACTTTCTGTAAGAGAGCCAATTTTCTCACACAAACGCATTTTCTCTTCTACAAGAATGGTCACTTCTCGTTTCACTAATCACTCAATCATCACAACAGATACTACGACTGTCTAGCTCGCTCATTGTCTTTTTATGTTTCTCAATCTCTGTTGTACACTCCATCTGTTTCAGTCGGTAGTTCTTCTTTTCATTTCACATCATTCTTCTACCTCTTCGAGTTTTGCGATTTTCGATAACAGGTCTCGGATTTCTTCTGACGATAGTGATCCTCCTCCAGACATTTGTATTCTCTAACAATCATGATGGTGGAGGGAAAACAACCCTCCATTGAAACAATGAGAAATCACCATTCCATTTGAGTTATTGCAATATCTAGTACCAACAATGAACAACACTCAATCATTAACGTCCTGTTATGTTTGAGAGTTACGAATATCGTGATGAGATTGATATAGGATTGTTTGTTGAAATGAATTCTCATTGAGAAGAGGGTTATTGTTATTGTTTTGGTTTCATTTCAATCTCCATAATCAATATG